>NW_022437015.1:1089864-1094363 GCF_009761245.1 Sapajus apella | reverse complement strand
CCTTCTGGTCCTGAGCTTTTTTCGGTTGGTAGGCTATTAATCACTGCCTCAATTTTAGAACTTGTTATTGGTCTATTCAGGGATTTGACTTCTTCCTGGTTTCACCTTGGGAGGGTGTATGTGTCCAGGGATTTATCCATTTCTTCTAGATTTTCTAGTTTATTTGCACAGAGGTGTTTATAGTATTTTCTAATGGTAGTTTGTGTTTCTGTGCGATCAGTGGTGATAGCTTCTTTATCATTTTTATGGTGTCTATTTGATTCTTCTCTCTTAGTCTGGCTAGTGACCTACCTATTTTGTTAATCTTTTCAGAAGACCAGGTCCTGGATTCAATGATTTTTTTTTTTTTTTTTTGTACTTTAACTTCTAAGGTACATGTGCAGATCTTGCAGGATTGTTGCATAGGTACACATACACCATGGTGGTTTGCTGCCTCCATCCCCCAGTCACCTACATCAGGCATTTCTCGCAGTGTTATCCGTCCCCAACCTCCCTGCCCCCTGCTATCCCTCCCCTAATCCCCACCCCTCAATAGACCCCAGTGTGTGATGTTCCCTTCCCTGTGTCCATGTGTTCTCATTGTTCAACACCCGCCTATGATTGAGAACATGTGGTATTTGGTTTTCTGTTCTTGTGTAAGTTTGCTGAGAATGACGGTTTCCAGATACATCCATGTCCCTACAAAGGACACAAACTCATCCTTTTTTATGGCTGCTTAGTATTCCATAGTGTATATGTGCTACATTTTCTTTGTCCAATCTATCATTGATGGGCATTTGGGTTGGTTCCAGGTCTTTGCTATTGTAAACAGTGCTGCAATAAACATACATGTGCATGTGTCTTTATAATAGAAAGATTTATAATTTTTTGGGTATATACCCAGTAATGGGATTGCTGGGTCAAACGGCATTTTTATTTCTAGATCCTTGAGGAATTGCCACACTGTCTTCCATAATGGTTGAACTAATTTACACTCCTACCAACAGTGTAAGAGTGTTCCTGTTTCTCCACATTCTCTCCAGCATCTGTTGTCTCCGTATTTTTTAACGATCACCATTGTAACTGGCATGAGATGGTATCTCAATGTGGTTTTGATTTGCATTTCTCTAATGACCAGAGATGATGAGCATTTTTTCAGATGTTTGTTGGCCACATAAATGTCTCCTTTTGGAAAGTGACTGTTCCTATCCTTTGCCCGCTTTCGAATGGGTTTATTTGTTTTTTTCTTTTAAATCTGTTTTAGTTTTTTGTAGATTCTGGATATTAGCCCTTTGTCAGATGGGTAGATTGCAAACTTTTTTTTCCCATTCTGTTGGTTGCTAGTTCACTCTGATGATTGCTTCTTTTGCTGTACAGAAAATCTTAAGTTTAATTAGGTCCCATTTGTCTATTTTGGCTTTTGTTGCCATTGCTTTTGGTGTTTTGGTCATGAAGTCTTTACCTATGCCTATGTCCTGAATGGTATTGCCTAGGTTTTCTTCTAGGGTTTTTATGGTGTTAGGTCTTATGTTTTAATATTTAATCCATCTGGAGTTAATTTCAGTGTAAAGTGTCAGGCAGGGATCCAGTTTCAGCTTTCTACACATGGCTAGCCAGTTTTCCCAACACCATTTATTAAACAGGGAATCCTTTCCCCATTGATTGTTTTTGTCAGGTTTGTCAAAGATCGGATGGTTGTAGATGTGTGGCGTTGCCTCCAAGGCCTCTGTTCTGTTCCATTAGTCTATATCTCTGTTTTGGTACCAGTGCCATCTGTTTTGATTACTGTAGCCTTATAGTATAGTTTGAAGTCAGGTAGTGTGATGCCTCCAGCTTTGTTCTTTTTGATTGGGATTATCTTTGCTATGCGGGCTCTCTTTTGGTTCCTGGATTCATTAATTTTTTGATGGGTCTTTCATGTCTCTATTTCCTTCAGTTGTGCTCTGATCTTAGTTATTTCTTGTCTTCTGCTAGCTTTTGAATTTGTTTGCTTTTGCTTCTCTCATTCTTTTAATTGTGATGTTAGGGTGTCGATTTTAGATCTTTTCTTTTTTCTCCTGTGGGCATTTAGTGTATAAACTTCCCTCTAAACACTGCTTTAACTGTGTCTTAGAGATTCTGGTACATAGTGTCTTTTTTCTCATTGGTTTAAAAAAATTTATTTATTTCAGTTTTAATTTCGTTATTTACTCATTAGTAATTCAGGAGCATGTTGTTCAGTTTCCATGTATTTTTGTGGTCTTGAGTGAGTTTCTCAATCTTGAGCTCTAATTTGATTGCACTGTGGTCTGAGAAACTGTTTGTTATAATTTCTCTTCTTCTGCATTTGATAAGGAGGGTTTTACTTCCAACCATGTGGTCAATTTTAGAACAAGTGAGATGTGGTGCTGAGAATGTATGTTTTATTGATTTAGGGTGGAGGGTTTTGTAGATTTCTATTAGGTCCACTTGGTCCAGAGCTGAGTTCAAGTCTTGAATATCTTTGCTAATTTTCTTTCTTATTGATATGTCTAATATTGACAATAACATGTTAAAGTCTCTCACTATTATTGTGTGGCAGTTTAAGTCTCTTTTTAGGACTCTAAGAACTTACTTTATAAATCTGAGTGCTCCTGCATTGGGTACATATATATTTAGGATTGTTAGTTCTTCTTGTTGCATTGATCCCTTTACCATTATGAATGCTTTTCTTTTCTTTTTTTTTTTTTTTTTTAATCTTTGTTGGTTTAAATCCTGTATTATCAGAGACTAGGATTGTAACCTCTTATTTGCTTTGCTTTTTATTTGCTTGGTGAACATTTCTCTATCCTTTTATTTTGAGCCTGTGTGTGTCTTTGCATGTGAGATGGGTCTCCTGAATACAGCACACCAATGGGTCTTGACTAGCAGAGGCTGCAGAACAGCAAGATTACTGCCTGTTCTCTCCTCTGGAAGCTTCATCCCAGAGAGGCACCTGCCAGATGCCAGCAAGTGCTCTCCTTTATGAGGTGTCTGTCGACCCCTGCTGGGAGGTATCTCCTAGTGAGGAGGCATGGGGATCAGGGACCCACTTAAGCATGCAGTCTATCCCTTAGCAGAGCTCGAGTGCTATGCTCAGAAAGCCTCTGCTCTCTTCAGAGCTAGCAGGCAGAAACATTTAAGCCTGCTGAAGCTGCACCCACAGCAGCCCCTTCCCACATGTGCTCTGTCCCAGGGAGATGGAAGTTTTACCTATAAGCCCCTGACTGGGGCTGCTGCCTTTCATTCAGAGATGCCCTGCCCAGAGAGGAGGAATCTAGAGAGAAAGCCTGGTTGGAGCAGATTTGCGAAGCTTTGACCTTTCTGGCAGTTTACACCGTGAGGGGAAAACTGCCTACTGAAGCCTCAGTAATAGTGGATGCCTCTTCCCCCACCAAGCTTGAGCATCCCAGGTGGATTTCAGAATGCTGTCATGGTAGTGAGAATTTCAAGCCAGTGGATCTTAGTTTGCTGAGTTCTGTGGGGGTGGGATCTACTGAGCTAGACCACTTGGTTTTCTGGCTTTAGCTTCCTTTCCAGGAGAGTGAATGGTTCTGTCTCGCTTGTGTTCCAGGTGCCACTGGTGTATAAAAAAAAATTCCTGCAGGTAGCTCGGTGTCTGTCCAAATGGTTGCCCAGTTTTGTGTTTGAAACCCAGGGCCCTGGTAGCATAGAGCCCCCAGGGAATCTCTTAGTGTGTTGGTTATGAAGACGGTGGGAAGAGAGTAGTGTCTGGGCTGGAGTGCACTGTACCTTATGGCACAGTCCCTCTCAGCTTCCCTTGGCTAGGAGAGGGAGTTCCCTGACCCTTTATGCTTCCTGCGTGAAGTGACACCCTACCCTGCTTCAGCTCAGCCTCTGTGGGGTGCACCCACTGTGTAACCACTCCCAATAAGATGTGCCACGTACCTCAGCTGGTAATGCAGAAATCATACAACTTCTGCATTGATACTGGGAGCTGTAGACTGGAGCTATTCCTATTTGGCCATCTTGCCAGCCATCCTCTGCTCAGTGTGTTTGTATATAATGATTTCTTTTGAGTAGTTATACAGTAATAAGGATGCCAAGTTTAATGGTACCTCTATTTTAGTTCCTTGAGATATATGTATACTGTTTTCCATAGGGGTGGGATAAATCTACATATCTTACAGCAGTGTACAAGCACTCCCTTTTCTTTGCATATTCACCAACATCTGTTATTTTTGTCTTATTTTTTTTGAAGTGTCACTCTGTCACCCAGGCTGGAGTGCAGTGTCATGATCTCATCTCACTGCAACCTCTGCCTCTGGGGTTCAAGTGATTCTCCTGCCTCAGCCTCCTGAGTAGCTGGGATTACAGGCTCATGCCACCACCCCTGGCCAATTTTTTTGTTTTTAGTAGAGATGGGGTTTCACCATGTTGGTCAGGCTGGTTTCAAACTCCTGATCTCATGATCTGCCCACCTTGGCCTTCCAAAGTGCTGGAATTACAGGCGTGAGCCATCATATCTGTTTTTTTTTTTTTTTTTTTTTTTTTTTTTTTTT
>NW_022437015.1:1086102-1089764 GCF_009761245.1 Sapajus apella | reverse complement strand
TGTCACCCAGGCTGGAGTGCAGTGGCATGATCTCAGCTCACTGCAACATTTGCCTCCCTGGTTGAAGAGATTCTTTTGCCTCAGCCTCCCAAGTAGCTGAGATTACAGGTGCCTGCCACCATGCCTGGCTAATTTTTTTGTATTTTTAGTAAAGACAGTGTATCACCATGTTGCCCAGGCTGGTCTCAAACTCCTGATCTCAGGTGACCCACCCGCCTCAGCCTTTCAATGTACTAGGATTACAGGGATGAACCACTCTGCCCAGACTGTCTTTTTACTGTTAAAATGCACACTCTGAATGAAGAGACTCCCCCCAAGCAGGCATTGTGTGAGCAACATGGCTATTTATTCAACAGGTAGCAGGCGGGCTGAGTTTGAAAAGAGAGTCAGCAGAGGGCAGTGGGATAGGGGTTGGTTTTATAGGTTTGGGGTAGGTGATGGAAAGTTACAGACGTTATAGTTTAGAAAAGTTTTTGCAAGCTGGGAGGGGGTCGTAGGGCCTGGAGTCACGAGATTGACCAAGGTTGGTTACAAAGTACAGTTGACTTTTCAATCAAGCCTGGGATTAGGAACAATACAAGAATGTCTCAAGTTAATTAGGCATCACAGGGGTTGATCATTCTTCCCCTTTGTGGTTTTCCTGTTACTTCAGAATTTGTATTTCCAGGAATTTATCTGGAGAGCACATGCAGGTTACAGAGTTTACCATGGCATAGTCCATGGTGCTGTCAGTAAGCCTAAAAGACCTTACGTTTCTGTCTATTATATTAGTAATATAAAGGAAAAAGAAATGAAGAGTGGAGAGCAGTGGAATATTAGGAAGGCCAGCAAAGAGGGGTGATGGGGTGATGTTTCTCAGGGTTTCTTCAAGCAGGATTGCAATGAAACTTAAAACTGGGAAATAATTTAGACTGCTGGGAGATCTAGGGGCAAGGCATGATTTTGTGGGGTTATTCAAAGGAGCATTTGTTATATTGATTGACTGGTTATTGCTTGTATACTATTTTGTAGGAATTGAGAGAAAGGCTGTAGTGGGGTTTGGTAGGATAACTGTGTGGAGGGAAAACTTTTGTTTTCATGGTGCATGAGGAAGCATATTAACAAGATTGGGTATGAGCAGAGAATGGGAGTGAGATAAAGAGTGAATATAAAAGAAAAGAAGAGGACTTTATCAGGGTGGAAGAATTGGAGAGTTCCCTGGCACTAAAGATTATCTATTCACTCTAAGAGAGAATTAAGGGTAGCAGCCTGAGGGTAAAACCATAAAATGACAGCTGTAATTGCCTGGAGGAAAAGTTTAAACTCACAACTTAAACAAAAACTGGGCATGTAAAAGTAAATGAGTACAGTGAATTTGAGCACAGTTAGGCAGAAAATAATAGAGACTTTCTGAGGTGTGGTTTAATTAGTAGGGGCAACTGCGTTAAATAGTGGTGTTAGGGAAAAGATGCCTAATGAAAGTGAAAGGTGTGTTAGGTTTATATAGTGTTACTCTTCCACTTTGGGGATACGGGTGAGTTTAAGAGAAGTAGGGGAGAGTACTTGCGACTTCCAGGAGGAGGAGGAGGAGTCAGGCCGATTGTCTGATGACACAGCTTTATCCTGGAATGATGGACACACTGGGGAGGGTCTTGTAGACAGACAGCATTTGGGGTGCTACAAACGATCAGGAAGGGTCCTGTCCACTGAGGTTGCAGAGACTGAAGGGTTAGGCTCTTAACTAGGACTGACTTTCCAGCTAGGGTGTTTTCATATGGCCAGGTATCTGAAGTGGGTAAGAGGAAATTAGCATCCTGGTGGATTTAATGTCTGGCCTGTTGGAGGACTGGAAGATAGTCACCAAGAGGACTGGTGTCTGGAATAAGGTTAGGCCCAAGCAGAAAGATTCAGCCATGTAGGAGTTCAAAGGGGCTACACCCTGTGGATTCTTTAGGAGTGGCTAGAACCCTGAGTTTTCTGCTGTGGATAACCCTGGCCTTGGCTGGGAGGAGAGCAGGCTTAAGAAGGGCCTTTATTAAGGGGGCATTGATAATAGAGGACCTCATTGTCATGAGAAAACCCCTTTCTGCCCATATGGCAGCATGGTGGTGTAGGATGTAGAAGGCATATTTAGAGTCGGTATAGATATTAACATGTAGTCTTTTGGCAAGAGTAAGAGCACGGGTTAAGGCAATCAGTTCAGCTTGCTGAGAAGTGGTGGAAGAGGGGCGTGTGGCAGCCTCAATAATAGTTGAGTGGGATACAACAACATAGTCAGCTTTGGCCAGTGCCAACTGACTGTGCTTAGAGGAACTGCCATCAATAAACCATGTGTTGTCTGGGTCTGGAATAGAGAAAAGAGAAATATGGAGAGATGAGGAGGATGCTATGTGGATTAGGGAGATACAGTCATGGGGTTCAGGGTTTGTGTTGGGTATTAAGTGAGAGGCTGGGTTGAAGTCAGGACCGAGAGCAATGGTTACCATGGTGGTTTCAATAAAGAGTGCTTAAAGCTGGAGATGGTGAGGGGGTGAAAGTGTGCGAGGTGTGAAAAGGAAACTAAACTTTGGAGGTTGTGAGAGCTATAGAGGGTAAGTGGGGCATAGCCTGTGATTTTGAGAGATTCTAAGAGTATCAGGATGGCAGTTGCTGCCACACGTAGGCCTGAGGGCCAGCCCAGGACTGTGAGGCTAAGTTGTTTGGATAAAAAGGCTGCAGGCCATGGGCCTGTCTCCTGTGTAAGAATTCCAACAGCACAACCTTTTATTTCTGCTGTGTAGAGAGAGAAGGGTTGAGAGGAGTTGGGGAGCGCTAAAGTAGGAGCAGTCTCGAAAGCCTTTTTCAGAGAACTAAAGGAAGAATGGAGGAAGGATTTTTGGTCTATGGGGTTAGATAGGTTTCCTTTTGTAAGTTCACAAAGTGGTTTGGTTAGGAGGGCAAAACCTGGTATCCAGAGGCAAAAGTATTATACGACACCTAGGAAGGAGAGAAGCTGTTGTTTAGTGGATGGGGTTGGAGTTTGGGAAATTAACTGAACATGGTTGGCACGGAGAGCGTGTGTACACTGGCAAAGGATTATAACAGATGTGGAAGAGATTTGGGCTTAGGAAAAAAAACATTTTTCAGGTCAAGAACAGAATAGTGAGTTGTGGAAGAGGGTATGGAAGATAGGAGGATATAGGGGTTTGGCACTACAGGTTGGATGGAGAGCACTATCTGATTAATAAGGTGAAGGTTTTGGACTAGCCTATAGGATTTGTCTGGTTTCTGGACAGGTAGAATAGGGGAGTTGTAAGGAGAATTTGTAGGAATTAAAAAGCCATATTACAGTAAGTGAGTAATAATAGGCTTTAGGCCTTTTAAGTCTTGTGCTGGGATGGGGTACTGGTGCTGGACAGGATAAGGGTGATTAGGTTTTAAGGGGATGATGAGGGGTGAGTAACTTGTAGCAAGGGATGGGGAGGTGGTGTCCCGCACCCTAGAGTTAGGGTAGGGGGACATAAGGGGAGCTATTGAGGGAGGTACGAGGTGTACCTCATTTGGGGGAGGAGGGTGGCAAAAAGTGTGGCTGTAGCCCAGGAATAGTTAAGGAGTTAGACAATTTTGCTAGGGTATCTTGGCCTAACAGGGAAACTGGACAAATGGGGATGATTAGGAAAGAATAGGGAAAGGAGTGCTGGTCA
>NW_022437015.1:1060519-1076102 GCF_009761245.1 Sapajus apella | reverse complement strand
TTTTGGGGTACATGTGAAGAACATGCAAGATTGTTGCATAGGTACACGCATGGCAGTGTGATTTGCTGCCTTCCTCCCCTTCAGCTATATCTGGCATTTCTTCCCATGCTATTTCTTCCCACTTCCCCACCCCCCTTCCCCCATTTCCCCCCAACAGACCCCAGTGTGTAGTGCTCCCCTCCCTGTATCCATGTGTTCTCATCGTTCAACATGAGAACTCATGTCCATGTGAACTCATGTTCACCTATGAGTGAGAACATGCAGTGTTTGATTTTCTGCTCTTGTGTCAGTTTGCTAAGAATGATGGCTTCCAGGTTCATCGATGTCTTTAAAAAGGACACGAACTCATTATTTTTGATGGCTGCATAATATTCCATGGTGTATATGTACCACATTTTCCCTGTCCAGCCTATCATCGATGGGCATTTGGGTTGGTTTCAGGTCTTTGCTATTGTAAACAGTGCTGCAATGAACATTCGTGTGCATGTGTCCTTATAGTAGAACGATTTATAATCCTTTGGATATATAAGCAGTAATGGGATTGCTGGGTCAAATGAAATTTCTATTTCTAGGTCCTTAAGGAATTGCCACACTGTCTTCCACAATGGTTGAACTAATTTACACTCCCACCAACAGTGTAAAAGTGTTCCTATTTCTTCACATCCTCTCCAGCACCTGTTGTCTCCAGGTTTTTTTAATGATTGCCATTCTAACTGGTGTGAGACGGTATCTCAATGTAGTTTTGATATGCATTTCTCTGATGACCAGTGATGATGAGCATTTTTTCATATGTTTGTTGGCCTCATGTATGCCTTCTTTTGTAAAGTGTCATATCCTTCACCCACTTTTGAATGGGCTTGTTTGCTTTTTCTCTTGTAGATCTGTTTTAGTTCTTTGTAAATTCTGGACATCAGCCCTTTGTCAGATGGGTAGACTGCAAAAATTTTTTCCCATTCTGTTAGTTGCCGATTCACTCTAATGACTGTTTCTTTTGTCGTGCAGAAGCTGTGGAGTTTGATTAGGTCCCATTTGTCTATTTTGGCTTTTGTTGTCAATGCTTTTGGTGTTTTGGTCATGAAGTCCTTGCCTACGCCTATGTCCTGAATGGTTTTGCCTAGATTTTCTTCTAGCGTTTTTATGATGTTAGGTATTATGTTTAAGTCTTTAATCTATCTGGAGTTAATTTTAGTGTAAGGTGTCAGGAAGGGGTCCAGTTTCTGCTTTCTGCACATGGCTAGCCAGCTTCCCAACACCATTTATTAAACAGGGAATCCTTTCCCCATTGATTGTTTTTGTCAGGTTTGTCAAAGATCGGATGGTTGTAGATATGTTGTGCTGCCTCTGAGGCCTCTGTTCTGTTCCATTGGTCTATATCTCTGTTTTTGTACCAGTACCATGCTGTTTTGATTACTGTAGCCTTGTAGTATAGTTTGAAGTTCGGTAGTGTGATGCCTCCAGCTTCGTTCTTTTTGCTTAGAATTGACTTGGCTATGCGGGCTCTCTTTTGGTTCCATATGAACTGTAAGGTGGTTTTTTCCAGTTCTGTGAAGAAGGTCATTGGTAGCTTGATTGGAATAGCATTGAATCTGTAAACTACTTTGGGCAGTATGGTCATTTTCATGATATTGACTCTTCCTAACCATGAACATGGAATGTTTCTCCATCTGTTTGTGTCCTCTCTTAATTCTTTGAGCAGTGGCTTGTAGTTCTCCTTGAAGAGGTCCTTTATGTTCCTTGTTAGTTATACAGGTATTGATCGACTTACAACCTATGCAACTTATGACCATTCGACTTTATGACCACAATCGCTAGCCACGACTGCTCCGCGTCTGGCAGCGCAAACGTTGCCCAGCTGGGCGTACGACAGTGCGGACTAGCTTCCGGCAGCACTACCATCTCCGCATGCATATAGCCTACTCAACTTACAACCAAATTGTGTTACAACCGGTCTGTCGGAACCAATCATGGTCGTAAGTCAAGCACTAGCTGTATTTCTAGATATTTTATTCTCTTTGTAGCAATTGTGAATGGCAGTTTGTTCTTGATTTGGCTCTCTTTAAGTCTGTTATTGGTGTATAGGAATGCTTGTGATTTTTGCACATTGATTTTGTATACTGAGACTTTGCTGAAGTTGCTTATCAGTTTCAGGAGATTTTGGGCTGAGACGATGGGGTCTTCTAGATATACAATCATGTCGTCTGCAAATAGAGACAATTTGACTTCCTCCTTTCCTATTTGAATACCCTTTATTTCTTTTTCTTGCCTGATTGCTCTGGCTAGAACTTCCAGTACTATATTCAATAGGAATGGTGAGAGAGGGCATCCTTGTCTAGTGCCACATTTCAAAGGGAATGCTTCCAGTTTTTGCCCATTCAATATGATATTGACTGTTGATTTGTTGTAAATAGCTTTTATTATTTTGAGATACATTCCGTCAATACGTAGTTTATTGAGGGTTTTTAGCATAAAGGGCTGTGGAATTTTGTTGAAGCCCTTCTCCGCATCAATTGAGATAATCATGTGGTTTTTGTCTTTGGTTCCGTATATGTGGTGAATTACATTTATAGACTTGCGTATGTTGAACCAGCCTTGCATCCCTGGGATGAAGCCTACTTGATCATGGTGGATAAGCTTTTTGATGTGCTGTTGCAATCGGCTTGCCAGTATTTTATTGAAGAATTTTGCATCTATGTTCATCACGGATATTGGCCTGAAGTTTTCTTTTCTTGTTGAGTCTCTGCAGGGTTTTGGTATAAGGATGATGTTTGTCTCATAAAATGATTTGGGAAGGATTCCCTCTTTTTGGATTATTTGGAATAGTTTCAGAAGGAATGGTACCAGCTCCTCTTTTTGTGTCTGGTAGAATTTGGCTGTGAACCCATCTGGACCTGGGCTTTTTTTTGGGTGGTAGGCTCTTAATTGCTGCCTCAACTTCAGACCTTGTTATTTATCTATTCAGGGTTTCAGCTTCTTCCTGGTTTAGGCTTGAGAGGAGGCAAGTGTGCAGGAACTTATCCATTTCTTCCAGGTCTACTAGTTTATGTGCATAGAGTTGTTTGTAATAATCTCCGATGATGGTTTGAATTTCTGTGGAATCTGTGGTGATATCCCCTTTATCGTTTTTTTATTGCATCAATTTGGTTATTCTCTCTTTTCTTTTTAATTAATCTGGCTAGAGGTCTGTCTATTTTGTTGATCTTTTCAAAAAACCAGCTCCTGGATTTATTGATTTTTTGAAGGGTTTTTTTTTGTGTGTCTCTATCTCCTTTAGTTCTCCTCTGATCTTAGTTATTTCTTGTCTTCTGCTAGGTTTTGAGTTTTTTTTTGATCTTGCTCCTCTAGCTCTTTCAATTTTGATGCTAGGGTTTCAATTTTAGATCTCTCATTGCTTCTCATGTGGGCACTTATTGCTATATATTTTCCTCTAGGGACTGCTTTAAATGTGTCCCAGAGATTCTGGTCTGTTGTGTCTTCATTCCCGTTGGTTTCGAAAAACATCTTTATTTCTGCCTTGATTTCATTGTTTATCCAGTCAACATTCAAGAGCCAGTTGTTCAGTTTCCAGGAAGCTGTGCAGTTCTCAGTTAGTTTCTGCATTCTGAGTTCTAACTCGATTGCACTGTGGTCTGAGAGACTGTTTGTTACGATTTCCGTTCTTTTGCATTTGCTGAGGAGTGATTTATTTCCAATTATGTGGTCAATTTTAGAGTAGGTGTGATGTGGTGCTTAGAAGAATGTACATTCTGTGGATTTGGGGTGGAGAGTTCTGTAAATATCTATTAGGTTTGCTTGTTCCAGGTCTGAGTTCAGGTCCTGGATATCCTTGTTAGTTTTCTGTCTGGTTGATCTGTCTAATATTGACAATGGGGTGTTAAAGTCTCCCACCATTATTGTGTGGGAGTCTAAGTCTCTTTGTAAGTCATTAAGAACTTGCCTTATGTATCTGGGTGCTTCTGTATTGGGTGCGTATATATTTAGGATTGTTAGCTCTTCTTGTTGCATTGATCCTTTTATCATTATGTACTGTCCTTCTTTGTCTCTTTTGATCTTTGTTGCTTTGAAGTCTATTTCATCAGAGATGAGAATTGCAGCTCCTGCTTTTTTTTTTTTTTTGCTCTCCCTTTGCTTGGTAAATCTTCCTCCATCCCTTTATTTTGAACTCTTGTGTATCCTTGCATGTGATATGGGTTTCCTGGATACAGCACACCGATGGGTTTTGGCTTTTTATCCAATTTGCCAGTCTGTGTCTTTTGATTGGGGCATTTAGTCCATTTATATTTAGGGATAATATTGTTATGTGTGAATTTGATACTGCCATTTTGATGCTAGATGGCTGTTTTCTTCGTTAGTTGATGCAGATTCTTGATTGTGTTGATGCTCTTTACCATTTGGTATGTTTTTGGAGTGGCTAGTACTGGTTGTTCCTTTATATGTGTAGAGCCTCTTTCAGGAGCTCTTGTAAAGCACGTCTGGTGGTGATGAAACCTCCGAGTACTTGCTTGTTCGCAAAGGATTTTATTTTTCCTTCACTTATGAAGCTTAGTTTGGCTGGATATGAGATTCTGGGTTGAAAGTTATTTTCTTTAAGGGTGTTGAATATTGGCCCCCACTCTCTTCTGGCTTGTAGGGTTTCTTCTGAGAGATCTGCTGTGAGTCTGATGGGCTTCCCTTTGTGGATAACCCGACCTTTCTCTCTGGCTGCCCTTACCATTTTCTCCTTCATTTTAACCCTGGTGAATCTGACGATTATGTGCCTTGGGGTTGCTCTTCTTGAGGAATATCTTTGTGGTGTTCTCTGTATTTCTTGGACTTGCATATTGGCCTGCCTTGCTAGATTGGGGAAGTTTTCTTGGATAATATCCTGAAAAGTATTTTCCAGCTTGGATTCATTCTCTTTGTCGCATTCAGGTACACCTATCAAACGTAGATTAGGTCTTATCACATAGTCCCACATTTCTTGGAGACTTTCTTCATTCCTTTTTACCCTTTTTTCTCTATTCTTGCCTTCTCGTTTTATTTCATTGAGTTGATCTTCGACCTCTGATATCCTTTCTTCTGCTTGGTCAATTCGGCTGTTGAGGCTTGTGCATGCTTTGTGAAGTTCTCGTGTTGTGTTTTTCAGCTACATCAGTTCCCTTATATTCGTCTCTATGTTGTCCATTCTCGTTAGCATTTTGTCAAATCTTTTTTCAACGTTCTTAGTTTCTTTGCATTGGGTTAGAACATGTTCCTTTAGCTCACTGTAGTTTCTTATTACCTACCTTCTGAAGTTTGATTCTGTCATTTCATCACACTCCTTCTCCATCCAGCCTTGTTCCCTTGCCGGTAAGGAGTTGTGATCCCTTTTAGGAGGAGAGGTGTTCTGGTTTCATGTGTTTTCATCCTTTTTGCGCTGGTTTCTTCCCACCTTTGTGGGTTTACCCACTTGTTGCCTTTGTAGTTACTGACTTTCAGATTGGGTCTCTGAGTGAAATTCCAGTTTGTGGATGCTGAAGTTACTTCTTTTTCTTAGCTTTCCTCCTAACAGTCTGGCCCCTCTGCTGTAGGACTGCTGAGGTCCACTCCAGGCCCTTCTTGCCAGAGGATCACCTGCAGCAGCTGCAGAACAATAAGGGTTGCTACCAGTTTCCTCTTCTGCTATCTTTGTCCCAGAAGGATGCCCGCCAAATGTCAGTCTGTTGTCTCCTTTATGAGGTGACTCTTTGGATATACGGAGGTCAGGGAGCTGCTTGAGGAGACAGTCTGTCCTTTATTGTAGCTCAAGTCCTGAGCTGTGAGCTTCATTGTTCATTCAGAGTTGCTGGGCACGTATGTTTAGGTCTGCTGCAGCAGAACTCATAAACTCCTTTTTTTTTTTTCTTTCCCAAGTGCTCTGTCCCAGGGAGTTAGGGCTTTATTTATGAGTTTCTGTTGTGCTGCTGGCTTTTTTTTTTCTTTCAGGGCTGCCCTGCCCAGCGAGGAGGCAGCCTAGTCACTGTCTGCCTGCAGAGGCTTTGCTGAGCTGCTATGGGCCCTGCCCAGCTGCCATGTGATCTTCTCTGCAGTCCTGTTTATATGGGTGTAGTTAGAACTGCCTTGGCAATGGTGGCCCACCTCTGTTATGGCGGACTCTCTCTGTAATGGCAGGTTGCCTAGGCAATGGTGGGTTGCCTCAGCAACGGCGGGCGGCCTCAGTGATGGTCAGACTGCCTCCGTAGTGGTGGAGTGTCTCAGTAATGGCGGACGCCCCTCCCCCTCAGAGCCAGGCCATCCTGACTTTAGCTGTGCTTGCTGTGAAACTCTCAACCCAGAGAGTTTTCAATTACTGTTTTTGTGTGTGTGTTTGTGGGGAGGGGGTGGGACCAGCCTAACCTGATCACCTGGCTCCCTGACTCAGAGTCTTTTGTTGTTGTTGTTGAACGGTCGATCTCTCCCCGTGTTCCAGTCACCTGTTGAAAAGGCACCGGGATCTCCCGTGCCACGACTCACTGAGCTGGCTGAAACGGCAGTGCTGAGATTCCTGGCAGTTTTTTTGCCTAGGAATCTCCTGGCCTGGCTCGCTATTTCAGATGAATGGGCGACTCTGCCGTCTCAGGGCTCTAATCATCAGCTAAGAGGGCACCCGGACCAGTGTCTTTTGTACTGAGAGCCGCCACATCAGGGCACGGGCAAAGCAGCCGCGTGGGCCGAAACAGCCACGCTGGCGACCCATGAGGCTCCTCCACCTGGGAATCTCCTGGTCTGTGGGCAATAAAAATCCATCTGGAAATGTGGCGTCCACTAACCCTCTACACTTTCACTGGGAGCTGCAATCCTGAGCTGTTCCTAGTCAGCCATCTTCCTCTTCCTCTCCTACTGTTGTTTTAAAGTCTCTTTTAACTGGTACAAGAATGGCTTTTCCTGGTTGCTTTTGCTTTGCCTCTGTGTGATATATCTTTTTCCATCTTTTTGTTTTGAGTCTGAAGGTATCTTTGGCCAGTAAGTGGTGGGTCTCTTGAAGGCAGAAGACAGCAGTTGGGTCTTGTTTTATTATCCAATTTACCCACTCTGTGTGTGTGTGTGTGTGTGTGTGTGTGTGTATACATTTTTTTGAGACCAAGTCTCACTCTGTCACCAAGGCTGTAGTGCAGTGGTGAGATCTCAGCTCACTGAAATCTCCACCTCCCAAATTCAAGTGAGTCTCTTGTCTCAGCCTCCTGAGTAGCTGAGATTACAGGTGTGCACCACCATGCCTAGCTAATTTTTGTATTTTTAGTAAAGACGAGATTTCGCCATGTTGGTCAGGATATTCTCAAACTCCTGATCCTGTGATCTGCCCATCCCAGCCTCCCAAAGTGCTGGGATTACAGGTGTGAACCACCATGCCTGGCCTACTCTGTATATTTTAAGTGGAGCTTTCAACCCTTTATATTTAAGGTTAGTATTGATATATGAGGTTTTGTTTTTGTCATGGTGTTGTTAGCTTGTTGTTTTTGAGTTTCAATTTTTCAATTGTTTTATGGGATCTGTGAGCTTTGTGGTTATGTGTCCTTTTATGATGGTATCATTCATTTCCATGTTTATAACTCCTTTGAACACTTCTTGTAGGCCCAGTCTAGAGGTGACACATTCCTTTAATGTTTGCTTTTCTGGGAAAGACTTGCTTTTTCCTTCATTTGTTATGCTTAGTTTAGAAGAATATAAAAGTTTTGGTTGGTTTTTATTCCTTAAAGAGAGTAAAAATAGGCCCATGGTGTTTTCTGGCTTGTATGGGTTCAAGTGAGAAATCTGCTGTTTGTATGATGGGTTTTCCTTTAAGGTGACTTGACTCTTCTCTAGCTGCCTTTAAGAGTTTTTCTTTAGTGTTGGCCTTGGATAGTCAGATAACTATATGCCTTGCTAATGTTTCCCCTTGTATAGTATTTCATAGATATCCTCTGAATTTCTTTTATTGGCTGTCTACCTCCGTAGAGAATTGAAGAAAGCTTTCTTGAGTCATACTTAATTCCATGTTTCTCAAAGACTTTGCTTATTTTATAAAATTACTTTTTCTTTATTTTTGTCTGACTGGGTTAATTTGAAAGACCTATCTTTTGCCAGGTGTGGTGGTTCATGCCTGTACTCCCAGCACTTTGGAAGGCTAAGGCAGGAGAATCTCTTGGGTCCAGGAGTTTATGACTAGCCTGGGCAACATAATAGAAACCCATCCCTACAAAATTAAAAGAAAAAAAAAAAAGGCCTATCGTTGGGTTCTAAAATTCTTTCTTCTGATTGGCCTAGTCTATTGTTAAAGCTTGTAATTGCATTTTGAAATTCCTTAAATGAATTTTTCATTTTTAGAAGTTCTGTTTTTGTAAAGGATGTTCATATCTTCCTTCATTTTCTGTATTGCTTTCATGGTTTCTTTGTGATGATTTTCAACCTTCTCTTGGATCTCATTGAACTTCATTGCAAACCATGCTTTGAGTTCTTTATCTATCATTTTTGAGTTTCCACTTTAGTTAGTGACTGTTTCTAGAAAGCTAGTGTGATCTTTTAGTGGCATTATAACATTTAGATTTTTTATGGTGACAGAATTTTTATGCTGGTTCCTTCTCATCTGAAGAGACTGCCACTTCTTTTTTAATTTATTTTCATTCAGGTGGGATTTTTTTTCATATATATATACATATATTTCCTCTAGAGAGTGTGACTGTAGTGTATGTTGGATAAGATCTTTGGCTTTGGTTGTGCACTCTTGTTAGTAGGTTTTACATTGGGCTGTGCAGTTAGACCTGCAGGCCAGTAGGTGGCACTAACAGACAAGAGCCAGCTGGGGCACAAGCAGCCGTGTATGCACTCACCCCTGGCTTGCCCATAAATATCCCAACAACAAGCCCTGAATGCACCAGCTCTGCCTTGCCCATAAATACCCCAATGACAAGTGAAGGCATAAGTCCTGACTCGGGTGGCTGGGGGAGCTCCTGGTGAGATGCACCAAGGTCTCTGCAGGGGGTAAGCTAGCTGCACTGACTTCACATCGTAGATATGCAGGAATGTGATCTGTTTCCCCTTTATACCCCTGTCCTAGTGCTAATGACTCTCCTTTCAGATGCACACTTTTCTATCTCCAGGCCACAGTGTAGCTGAGAGCCATGGAAATTGCCTGACCCACAGTTCTCTGCTGGAGTGGTTTGGGGATGGAATCTCTTCACTCAGCTCAATATAGACAGCTTTATGGCTTGCCTGTTCTCTGATGGAGTAACTCTGTTACTTCATGTAGAAAGTTGGAGGGGCTCTGACATTTGGCCTGTGTATGTGGGTGTCAGTTGTGGTGATGTTGGCTGGTTGGGCTGGTCCAGCCTCTGATCCTGGGGGTGGGGTGGTCAGGTGCCAGCAGTGGTGGACTAGACTAGATGATTCCCCTATTCTCAGGCCCCTATATTGCCCACTGAATGGCATGTATGTGTCTGAAAGGGGTTGGACCAGACCTGTCAGTCAGCCCAGATTTCAGGTGCTGGCTGTGATTGAGAATGGCAGTCTGGTGCCTAGGTCACTGGCAGAACTCTCAGAAAGGGGCAGGGAGATGACAGGCCTATGGGGACTGGGTTGCAGTTGAAATGGTCTGGCAGGAGCAGGGTGGCTGTACTGTCAGACTTCCACTGGGGAGGGCAGGCCCCCTCTTCTGAGGCAATAAAAACTGGCAGCTGTGGAGCATGTGACCTGCTAGCACTTTCCTCCACAGAATCAGTTCTGGATTTCACTGTTGGGGCCTATGAAGGTGCCTGCTGTCCTGGCCTGCAGAGGCAGCAGTGGCAGAGGTTGTGGAGGGCCCATCTGTGGCTTCTGGGAGTAGACAGCTTCTGGGAGTCCACTCACGACCACAGCATTCAGGCAAGGGTGGGGCAGGTGCATGGGGGGCCTGTTACTGAAACATGAATGGAGCCATAGAAGCATGGGTTCACCCTGTGTATAGTCTGCCTGCTCCTGTGCATTGTGGTTGCAGGTTGTACTTTCTTTTGGAAACAATATTTTATGTCTTTTTTCTGTTGTTGAGGAGCTAGATCACAATAGAGAGAATAGCAGTATGGTCATAGCAGCAATTTGTTTGGTTTCCACAAGAACGTGGAGGACAGTGGGGGCAGAAACTAGGTTAGAGTTACTGTTCTTCATGTGACCTCTGACCTCTTGCTGTTTCCTCTGCAGCAGGACTATACAGAGTCTTCCAGGTCTCTAACCTTCCTCACTCACAACTCTGAATATTGACAGGCAGAGCAAAGGATGCAGGATTTGTCTCTGTTGCCTGACCAAGGGAACGTGGGCAGAGAATCAAAGGACCCCTATTCTCACTCTGTCTATCGCAGTGTGTTGGCCCCAATAGAATGGGGGTCTTTCAGCCATCACCTGCCAGATACCCAACTTCAGGGACAGGAGTCTGCATCCTGATGAGCTGGCCTGTAGATTAAAATCTCAGAAGCAGGGAAGGTTAGAGGGGGGTACAGTCTCAGACCCCACGGGTTTATTGCTTAGAAGATATGCAAGGGGCACATTCCCCAGGGACAGAGTAGAAGCCCTGAGCCTAAAATCACTAGGAACTCTGCAGAAGGGCAGGGTTGATGCGGACCCCTCAGTGGAAGCCTCCCAGAAAAAAATGATCATGGAAGGGAGTAGCTTGCCTAAAGGCAATGGCTGGGCTCACCAGCTTCTTGGTTTGAATCTCCAATTATTAATACTAACAGACCTTCAGAATAGACTCATGTGAGGGTGAAATAAGTGTAACAGGGGGGAGCGTACCCAGCTCCCAGTTCTGAAGAAGTTCTTGGCCTCTCTAACCCCGAAGAATGGGGAAAGGGGCCCCGGAGGCATGGTGAGTTTGCCTTTCAAATAAATATCATGAACCCAAAGAGTTTTGCTGAAGAGTGACTCATTAGACAGAGAGAGAGAGAGAAAGAGAGAGAGAGAGAGAGAGACAGCTCCAACACTGTTGTGGGAGGGAGGCCAGGAGTGGGAAATCCATTCCAGTAAGGAGCAGCTGAAGTTTTAACCCTTGAGTTGTTCCCCTCACCATTCATGTTCTCATCCAATGAGATGAGTTCTTTCAAACTTCCTCTGGAGTGATTGATCTTTGACTCTGATACCAGATTGGCTACTTGGTCCACAGCCCTGAGTTACAGAGTCCCCTCCTCTCAGAGCTTTTGGTGGGATTTTGGGACAAAGGAGCCCCACCTGTCTTTCCCTACCGGGCCCATGTATGGGAAACCCAGACAAAGAACTTTACATTTGAAACCCCTCTGGTCTCTGGATGGAGACATGGAGCCAGAAAATTCTTGCCTTTGAAACCACGCCCCTCATGGACCCAGGAAGAGAAGTTTCTTTAACATAGTCCCTAAGTCCCCGCTCTGAACAGGAAAGTCCAACTGCTGTTGGGACACAGGCGTTGATCGTTCTTTAACTACTTTCAACTGAATTACAATGTAGAAGGGGCCCTGCAGTTGAAGTTTCCTCCAGAGGGGAGTCTTCCACGGGTGCAGGTCAATCCAGAGGTCCATGATAGAACTCATGAGCCAAGGACATCCAAGGTTCCACTTGCAGGACCATTTGTAGCCTCATGGCCTGAATTCTAGAAGAAACGAATATGACAAGAAGGTTAAAGATGAAAGACCCAAAGTCAGAAATAACAGAATGGTTGTAAATGAGCCTAGAAGAGGGTAGAGCTAGGACAGCTAGTTATTAAACAAACTCTGCTATCCTGTTTCTTGAAGGTCTTTAGCGTTGTGTTAGATTGACACCTGAGTTCTTTTAGCTTTAAGACAATACCCAACTGGTTTACAAAGTAGCAGCATTTTTCTCCTAAAAGGAGACAAGTTCCTTCTCTCTCTGCTGTTAGCAGATCCAGAGCCCTTCTATTTTGAAGACCCACAGCAGCTTAAGAGTTAAGCTGCTTCTACAGAGTTAGAGAGAATCAGCAACCTTTTCCATGTCATCATTTAACTCCTGAGGTAGCTTATAGTAAAACTGAGTAGAGGTAGTAATTCCTCCAGTGCCAGTACCAAGTCTTCCTATTATTCTGGTCCCCACTATGAAAGAAATAATTGGGGTTCGAGTATAGTGTGGCCTTGGCAAGAGAAGACTGCATCTAAGAGTCGGTATAAATTGTCATGGCGGGGCACTAGGAAGGAGAGGAGGCATATTTCCCCAGAGGTACTGTTCAGGCAGCAGTAAGCTGAGTGCCACAAGCAAAGAATATGCCTGGTGCTAGGCAGTTGAGGCCTGGGGGTAAGGCAACACAGTTTTGGCATAAGTAAGCATTGGAGTGATAATATCAGAGGGAACAGAGGAGAGCTATTGATAATAGAGAAGGCCACGGGAGGTGGGTTTCCTGTGCCTGATTTTTTAAGTGTCTTTTAAAAATTTTGTTCATTTTTTCCACTTTCCCTAAGGACTGAGCCTTCCAAGCACAGTGGAGATGATACTGTATTCCTAACACTTTGGAAATTCCCTAGGTAACTGAAGCTTTGAAGGCAGGGCCATTATTGCTTTGAAGACAGCAAGGGAGTCCAAATCTAGAATTATTTCATTAATCAGGACTTTTATTACCTCTTGGGCTTTTTCTAACAGATATTGATATCTAACTAACAGATTTTCTAACTAACAGATATTGATATCCCTGAGACTTAGGCATATGAGTAAAGTCCATTTACCAGCCCTCACCTGAGTAATGACCAGTTCACTCTTTCCCAGGAGGAAATTTGCAATGTGTTAAAGGATTATTTTTCTGGCATATTTTACATCCTTTGACTATTTGATGGACAGCCTTGAAGAGAACTTTTTCTGTAAATATAGATTTGGCCATTTGATATGTATTCTCTCTACCATATGGAAGGTTTGATGTAAGGTTTTAAGTATTTTTCACTTGACAGCAGGTAAGAGTACTTTTCCCTCTTCGGTAGCTAGCTATCCTGAAGGAAGAAGATTATGTCCCTGGGAGGTTGCCCACTCTACCTCTTCTGATGAGTATTGAGGTCTAGTTCCCTGGAGAGGGTTTTCCCGTATTAAAGATCCTTCTATAAATTCTTGTCTAGCTGCCCTTTTTGCCTCTAGGTTAGCTCAGTGATTGCCCTCTGCTTCCTTCTCATCTCCTTTCTGGTGACCTCGGCAGTGTAGGACTGCTACCTCTTTGGGTTCTTGGACAGCTTGTAATAAGTCTAAAATTTCCTTATGATACTTAATGGGAGTTCCTGCTGAGGTTAGGAACTCTCTTTCCTTCCACATGTCTGCATGAGTGTGGAGAACCAGGTAGGCATATTTGGAATCGGTGTATATATTTATTCTCTTTCCTTTTCCTAATTTTAGAGCTCAGGTGAAGGCTACTAGTTCTACCAATTGGACACTAGTCCCAGGAGGAAGGGAATTACTTTCAAGCACTGTTTGATCACTGACTGCTGCATATCCTGCCTTTTGACCTTGATTTTTCATAAAGGAACTTCCGTCAGTGTATAGGTTAAGGTCAGGATTGGCTAGAGGAGTTTCTAAGAGATCCTCTCAAGCCGCATAGTTCTGGGGTATAACCTGCTGACACTCATGTTCTTGCCCCTTCCTCAGGAAGAAAAGTGGCTGGATTGAGGGCTGCACATGTGCGCAGCTGAAGTACAGGCCCTTTGAGCATTAAGGCCTGATATTTGAGTAAGTGGTTGTTGGACAGCTATAAGCCTCCTTTAGAGGCCAGAATCCCAGCTACATCATGTGAAGTCCATACAGTTAGATCTTTCCCTTGTACTTTTTTAACAGCTTCTGAGACCAATATAGCCACCGCAGCTACAACTCGCAAGCAGTGTGGCCAGCCTTTTGCTACTGCATCAATTTCCTTACTTAGGTATGCCACCGGTTGTGGCGTGGTTCCCCAAGTCTGGGTGAGAACCCCCAGTGCCACCCCTGACTTTTCCGTAACATATAGGGAGAAGCCATTTCCTGTAGGACAGCTTAGAGCTGGAGCCTGCAGTAGTGCCTGCTTCAGGGTCTGAAAGGCTGCCTCAGCTATAGGGTCCCAGAGTACTAAATGGGTGTTAGCTTTTTGGGTTTCCTTAATCAGAGCGTACAGACATTTTGCTATTTCACCATATCTGGGAATCCATAATTGGCAAAACCCAATTATTCCTAAGAATCTCCACAACTGTTTTAGGGTTTTTGGATGGGGGAAGGCCAGTATGGGTTGGAGACATTCTCCATCAAGGGCCCGAGCGCTGTTAGACAAGACAAGCCCTAGGTATTTTACCTCTTGCTTACAAAGTTGGGCTTTTGATTTGGAAACCTTATATCCACAGGTGGCTAGAAAGTTTAGGAGGTCCTGGGTGGTCTGCTGACACTGGATTTCTGAGTTAGCGTTAAAAGTAAGTCATCCATATATTGAAAAACCAGGGTACCTGGATGTGAGAAATGACTAAGGTCCTGAGCTAGAGCCTGGCCAAACAGGTGGGGGTTATCTGGAAAGCAGTGAGGTAACACTGTCCAGGTGAGCTGAAAATTCTGGTCTACAGGGTCTTCAAAGGTGGACAGAAACTGGGAGTCAGGATGTAATGGAACACAGAAAAAGGCATCCTTAAGATCCAGGACTGTAAGACGTTGTGCCTCTCCTGGTATTTGAGAGAGCAAGGTGTATGGGTTGTGTAGGGCTAGGTATAAAGGGATCACAGCTTTGTTAATAAGCCTGAGATATTGCACTAGCCTCCGTTGTCCATTAGGCTTTTGTACTTCTAAAATTGGAGTATTACAATGGCTGTTACAGGTCCTTACTATACCCTGAGCTTTTAAGTTCCTTACAATATCCTGTAAGGAAAAACCCCTTTTTGGCTTCTGGTCTTATGGGGTACTGTCTTTGATAAGGAAAAGAGGTAGGATCCTTTAGCCTTATTTGAATTTGGCAGGCATACTTCGCCCACCCAAATTGTCCCTCCATTGCCCAAACATCAGAATTAATCCCTTCTTTAAATCCCAGGCAGCAGAGAGGGATTTCCTCCCTGACAACGTTCATATAGATAATGGTTCCTGCTCTGGCTAACGCAGCTCTCGTAAGGGAGTGGGACTTTCTGGCATGATGAGGAAGGCATGGGATAATAGCATATTTCCCCAGTTACAGCTTAGGGGCTGGGCAAAATATTGGGAGACTGCTTGTCCTAGGACTCCTCGGACAGTTACAGACTTGGAGGACAACTGTCCAGGACAGGAAAGCAAAACTGAGAAGTCTGTGCCAGTGTCCAGGAGATTGATCTCCTGGCCCCCTATGGTTAGCTTTACCTGGGGCTTGGTGAGGGTGATGGCTTGTGGTGGTGCTTGTCCTGGGCACCCTCAGCTCTGATGTTGGGCCATCTGTTTAGCCACCTCAGGCCCTGGAAACCTTCATCCCCTGTGACAGTTTGCCTTCCAGTGATCCCCTTGGCACAGTGGGCTAGGATGAGGAGGTGGTCTTTTCCTCTGGGGACAATCTTTCTTAAAGTGTACCAGTAGGTTGCAGTGATAGCAAGATCTGCCAGACTGGTGGCTATCCCAATCCTTTCCCTTTTCCAAGCCCCTTTGTTCTGCTTGCCTGAAGGTCGTGACTAGGGCTGCCGCCTTTTTCTTGTCCCTCATGTCCCTTTCAGCCTGTTCCTCC
>NW_022437015.1:1047312-1055519 GCF_009761245.1 Sapajus apella | reverse complement strand
GCTTCTTCCTGGTTTAGGCTTGGCAGGAGGCAAGTGTCCAGGAATTTATCCATTTCTTCCAGGTTTATTAGTTTGTGTGCGTAGAGTTGTTTGTAATAATCTCTGATGATGGTTTGAATTTCTGTGGAATCTGTGGTGATATCCCCTTGATCATTTTTTATTGCATGAATTTGGTTATTCTCTCTTTTCTTTTTTATTAATCTGGCTAGTGGTCTGTCTATTTTGTTGATCTTTTCAAAAAACCAGCTCCTGGATTTATTGATTTTTTGAAGGGTTTTTTGTGTCTCTATCTCCTTCAGTTCTGCTCTGATCTTAGCTATTTCTTCTCTTCTGCTAGACTTTGAGGTTTTTTGATCTTGCTCCTCTAGCTCTTTCAGTTTTTACGATAGGGTGTCAATTTTTGATCTCTCCTTGCTTCTCATGTGGGCACTTATTGCTATATATTTTCCTCTAGAGACTGCTTTAAATGTGTCCCAGAGATTCTGGTATGTTGTGTCTTCATTCTCGTTGGTTTCGAAGAACATCTTTATTTCTGCCTTGATTTCATTGTTTATCCAGTCAACATTCAAGAGCAAGTTGTTCAGTTTCCATGAAGCTGTACGGTTCTGAGTTAGTTTTTGAATTCTGAGTTCTAACTTGATTGCACTGTGGTCTGAGAGACTGTTTGTTACGATTTCCGTTCTTTTGCATTTGCTGAGGAGTGATTTACTCCCAATTATGTGGTCAATTTTAGAGTAGGTGTGATGTGGTGCTGAGAAGAATGTATATTCTGTGGATTTGGGGTGGAGAGTTCTGTAAATGTCTATTAGGTTTGCTTGGTCCAGGTCTGAGTTCAAGTCCTGGATATCCTTGTTAATTTTCTGTCTGGTTGATCTGTCTAATGTTGACAATGGGGTGTTAAAGTCTCCCACTATTATTGTGTGGGAGTCTAAGTCTCTTTGTAAGTCATTAAGAACTTGCCTTATGTATCTGGGTGCTCCTGTATTGGGTGCGTATATATTTAGGATCGTTAGCTCTTCTTGTTGCATTGATCCTTTTACCATTATGTAATGTCCCTCTTTGTCTCTTATGGTCTTTGTTGCTTTAAAGTCTAATTTATCAGAGATGAGAATTGCAACTCCTGCTTTTTTTTTGCTCTCCATTTGCTTGGTAAATCTTCCTCCATCCCTTTATTTTGAGCCTTAGTGTATCCTTGCATGTGACATGGGTTTCCTGGATACAGCACACCGATGGGTTTTGTCTTTTTATCCAATTTGCCAGTCTGTGTCTTTTGATTGGGGCATTTAGTACATTTACATTTAGGGTTAATATTGTTATGTGTGAATTTGATACTGCCATTTTGGTGCTAGCTGACTGTTTTGCCGTTTAGTTGAGCTGGTACTTGTTGTTCCTTTATATGTGTAGAGCCTCTTTCAGGAGCTTTTGTAGAGCTGGCCTGGTGGTGACGAAGTCTCTGAGTACTTGCATGTTCCCAAAGGATTTTATTTTTCCTTCACTTATGAAGCTTAGTTTGGCTGGATAGGAGATTCTGGGTTGAAAGTTCTTTTCTTTAAGGATGTTGAATATTGGCCCCCATTCTCTTCTGGCTTGTAGGGTTTCTGCTGAGAGATCTGCTGTGAGTCTGATGGGCTTCCCTTTATGGGTAACCCGACCTTTCTCTCTGGCTGCCCTTATTATTTTCTCCTTCATTTCGACCCTGGTGAATCTGATGATTATGTGCCTTGGGGTTGCTCTTCTTGACGAATATCTTTGTGGTGTTCTCTGTATTTCCTGGACTTGAATGTTTGCCTGCCTTGCTAGGTTGGGGAAGTTTTCCTGGATAATTTCCTGAAGAGTATTTTCCTGCTTGGATTCATTCTCTTCGTCGCATTCGGGTACGCCTATCAAACGTAGATTAGGTCTTTTCACATAGTCCCACATTTCTTGGAGACTTTGTTCATTCCTTTTTACCCTTTTTTCTCCAGTCTTGCCTTCCCGTTTTATTTCATTGAGTTGATCTTCCACCTCTGATATCCTTTCTTCTGCTTGGTCCATTCGGCTGTTGATACTTGTGCATGCTTCACGAAGTTCTCGTGTTGCGTTTTTCAGCTCCATCAATTCACTTATGTTCCTTTCTATTTTGTCCATTCTCGTTAGCATTTCGTCAAATCTTTTTTCAAGGTTCTTAGTTTCTTGGCATTTGGTTAGAACATGTTCTTTAAGTTCACAGAAGTTTCTTACTACCCACCTTCTGAAGTCTGATTCTGTCATTTCATCACACTCGTTCTCCCTCCAACCTTGTTCCCTTGCTGGTGAGGAGGTGTGATCCCTTTTAGGAGGGGAGGTGTTCTGGTTTCGGGTGTTTTCATCCTTTTTTCGCTGGTTTCTTCCCATCTTTAAGGATTTATCCACCTGTCGACTTTGTGGTTGTTGGCTTTCAGATTGGGTCTCAAATCTTTCAGATTGACGGTCTGTTTGTTGATGATGAGGTTATTTCTGTTTCTTCGTTTCCTTCTGACAGTCTGGCCCCTCTGCTGTAGGTCTGCTGAGGTTCACTCCAGGCCCTGCTTGCCTGGGGTTCACCTGCAGCAGCTGCTGAACAGCAAGGGTTGTTACCAGTTTTCTTCTTCTGCTATCTTTGTCCCAGAAGGATACCCACCTAGTGTCAATCTGATCTCTCTTTTATGAGGTGTCTTTTTGGATATATAGGGGTCAGGGAGCTGCTTGAGGAGACGGTCTCTTCTTTATAGGAGCTCAAATGGTGAGCTGTGAGCTCTGTTGTTCATTCAGAGCTGCTGGGCAGGTATGTTTAGGTCTGCTGCAGCAGAACTCATAAACTGCTTTCTGTTCCCAGGTGCTCTGTCCCAGGGATTTAGGGCTTTATTTATGAGTTTCCATTATGCTGCCACCTTCTTTTTTTTTTTTTTTTTTTCCTTCAGACCTGCCCTGCCCAGCAAGGAGGCAGCCTAGTCACTGTCGGCCTATAGCAGCTTTGCTGAGCTGCTGTGGGTTCCGCCCCGCTGCCGAGTGAACTTCCCTGCAGTCCTGTTTATATGGGTGTAGTTAGAACTGCTTTGGGGATGGTGGCCCGCCCCTGTTGGGGCGGAGTCTCTGCTGTGGCGGGTTGCCTTGGCAACGGCGGGCTGCCTCAGCAATGGCGGGTTGCCTTGGCAACGGCGGGCTGCCTCGGTAATGGCGGACGCCCCTCCCCCACAGAGCTGGACCGTCCCGGGTTCAGCTGCGCTTGCTGTGAAAGTCTCAATCCAGAGTTTCTGATTGCTGTTCTTTTGTGGGGGTGGGACCAGCCGAGCCTGATCGCCTGGCTCCCTGCCTCAGAGCCTTTATTAAGTTGGTGTTCCAGTCGCCTGTTGAAGAGATGCCGGGGTCTGTTTGTTTTCCCCTGCGGCCACTCACTGTGCTGGCTTAAACAGCGGCACTGAGGTTTGTGGCGCTTTTTTTTTTGTTTTTTCCCCTGGAATCTACTGTCCTGGTTCTCTGCTCAGTCCCCTTTTTGAGCCGGCGTACGGGCGACTTCCCGTGGCTCGAATCGCCAGCCAAAAGGGCCCCCGGACCAGTGTATTTTGTACGGAGAACCGCGGCTCCGGGGCGCCTACAAAGCAGCCGCGCGGGGCAAAGCGGCGGCGCCGGCCAGCACAGCCGCGCTGGCCGAAACAGCTGCGCTGGAGACCGTGGAGCACCTCTGCCCGGGAATTTCCTAGTCTGTGGGCAATAAAAACGCGGCGTCCACACACCCTCTGCGCTTTCACTGGGAGTTGCGATCCTGAGCTGTTCCTAAACGGCCATCTTGAGCTTTAAACTCCCTCCTGGTCTTTATTATAAACACTGAGGTAGCTAGATTTAGTAATGATTCTAGACTCTGTTCTGGCCCCAGGGCAAAATTCTGGAGCTTCTTCCTAATGTCTGCTGCTGATTGTATAATAAATTTGTCTTTTAGTATTAGCTGACGCTCGATGGAGTCTGGTGACAGGGGAGTATACTTTCTTTTTTTCGGACTGTGGGTGCGAGCTGTTTATCTCAGGGAGAGGGCAGGGGAGGGGGCTCAGCCTTTCTTGGGTGGCTTTCCTCATGGCCACCAGGATGTCACTCAGTTCCTCCCGCTTCCTCTTGGCATGGATGTGTGTCCCCACCCTTTCCTTGATGAACTTGAGGGCCCATTTTTCCTTAGACACCTTCAGTAACTCCATGACTTGCCGCTCATATGCGGCAAAGACACACACCTCCCGGATTATGTCCCACATGAACTTGGTGTGTTTGGTCAGACGCCAGCGGTGGTGGCTGCGCCTGGACTTGCTCACGTTATTGGTTACCTTGTGGTCCTTGTTGAGGCCCATGGCCATAGGACAGTGAAGAGCCATGGCTGCTGCTCTCCAATGGCAACTGTGGCAGAAGGGCTGATGCCATGTGGAACTCTCAGGAATGTACTTTCTTAAGGCCTTCCGTAACTGCTCAAGGAAGCCTGTTGGGCTTTCTTCCTTTCTCTGAGTATGGTGGATTACATTCCATAGTTCATGGGCTTTTGACTAGTTTGCCTTAATCCCTCAAGCATGCAGGTCAATAGGTGCCCATGACTCCAGTCCCCATGTTTTGAGTGAGGATCCCAGCGAGGATCCATGCTCTGGACTGCCTGTCTACCTGTAGGGAATCTATCCTTCTCCTCTGATGTCATTTGGTTGTGTAGTTGACTAAGGTAACAGGTGTACCCAAATTCTTCAGCCACTGCTAGAGCAGCCTCTCTCTCATTGCTGGTTAGGGTCTGACTAAGCAATATCATGATATATTTCCAATCTAATTCAAAGGCCTGACCCAGTCCCTGCAGAACATCTATGTACTTGTCCAGGTCATCTGAAAATTTTCCTAAGTCTGCCTTGATTTGCTTTAAGTCAGAAACTGAAAAGGGCGTATGTACTTTGATTGGGCCAAATTATCCTCCTTTTGCCTGTAGGGGGCAGAGTTGGGGAATCCTAGTAGCCTGAGGTGCCTTGGCTGTTTTGGCATTACCTGACTCCTCTTGGGTTATGGGAGCTGAGGTGACCTGATCAGCATGGGTGGAGGGAGGAGCCACAGGAAGTCCTGAATATAGGGGTAGTCCTGAGGAGTGGCCAGTAGGGCATAGATTACAAGCCTTACATAGCTGAGGATTATCCCTTAGAGAAAATAAAACTTGCACATAAGGGACCTTCATCCATTTACCTTCCCTCTTACAGAAAAGGGTCTAATTGTAGTCGAGTGTTATAATTTATACTTCCCTTAGGAGGCCAGGTTTCTCCACTCAGCAGAGGGTAACATGGCCACACTGTTTGGCAGAAAAAAAGAGCCTCTTCTTCAAAGATTGTAGGTTAAATTGGTCCCAGTTATCCAGGATATGCTTCAAGGGTGATTTTGCCCTGGGAAGAGCAGCACCCATCTGAAATTGAACACAGGGATGCTCACATCCCTGGTTATTCCTTGACTGCTAGCCCTGGGGCATCCCCCAGTTATAGCACCTTGTGGTTTCCTTGTGCCCTAGATGCATGAACATCTTCTGCTTCCCCCCACCATTTGCCAGGTTTAATCACTCTTACTGGCATCATGGGCACACTCTCACTGTCTAATGTCCTCTTTGGCCACCATAAGGACATGAAGACTGCCAGGCTTAGTGGCCCTGTACCAGCACATCCTTGAACAACTAGGCCAGTGAGTCTTGGGCAATGGGTGCCAATATTCCATAGCTAGAGTTCAATTAACATAGGCCTGACCATAAAACTGCCTGAGGAAGATAAACTCCTTGAGAAGGGCCTCCAAGCACTACAATCTTAAAGAAGGAAATGGTAGGCCACAAGACTGAGGCCAGAACAATGCCCTTGGGACTCAGGCCTTCTCCACTTTCCATCATAGGAATATGCCCTAGGGTTATGGGGCCTGTAATTAATATTTGAGCCCCAGACCAGGTCTCACTATGGTATTCTAGATGGAGAAATTCTGCTGTATGGAGAGCCAATCCTAGGCAGACAAGTTGTACATTATCAGATTCTGGCCCCATTCAGTTGAATTGGGAAATTGCAGGTGATGAAAAACAAAATGTCCTGTAGCCTCCAGTACCCACTGATAGATTCTGGCTCTGATAGGACATAACCTAGCACAGCGGACTAAGGGAACTAACTCTGTGTATTTATAGCTCTGTGTATTTATACTCTAAGAGGTCCTCATAGGCATAAGCCTGAGGGCACCATGGGCAAGGGTCCCTGGACTGCCACCCTAAGAGCCTCAAAGTCCTAGCAAGAAGGGTAATAGCCTCATGTGTAGGAAATATCTTAGAGGAAAGAGCCGGGAAGAAGTTTGTCTCCTCCTGGACCAAGGAGGTTGGGGTCTGAAAGGCTGGGTGTGGCTCGCATAGGTGGCTTTTTCTTAGGAGGTCCAAACAGGGCCACAACCTCAACTGGACTAAACTGGGAGTTTGGGACTGCTGCTCTTTCCTCCTGCTGACCCTTGGCTTGGCCCAGAGAAAGAAAGAACAGTAAGAAAGGGAAACTGGTTCAGGGCTGACCAATGCTCCCAGTTCCAAAGAGCTGGGGTTAGTTAGAGAGTTCATTTCCAGAAAGTCTAACATCCATGTCTTTAGTCTGGTGGCTATGCTAGTACTTCGATGGCTGAGAGGCACCTGGTGTTTTTACCTCCTTAACACATTTAAAAGAAGGGAAAGGACAGATTAGCAAGCAAAAGGGGTCCAATATCACTCAACACTATGAAGTTCAATATCTCCTGGCTGGCTCGCCATAGATGTAACGGGGGAGCATACCGTACCCAGCTCCCAGTTCTGAAGAGGTTCCTGGCCTCTCTCACCCCCGAAGAATGGGGAAAAGGGCCCCAGAGGTAGGGTGAATTTGCTGTTCGAATAAATATCATGGACCCAAAGAGTTCTGTGGGAGAGAGAGAGAGAGACAGGGGCAGCTCCCATGCTCTTTTGAGAGGGGAGCCCGGAGTGGGAAATTCTTTCAGGTAAGGAGCAGCTGAAGTCTTAACCCTTGAGTTATTCCCTCACCATTCATGTTCTCATCCAATGAGAGGAGTTCTTTCAAACTTCCTCTGGAGTGATTGATCTTTGACTCTGATACCGGATTGGCTACTTGGTCCACAGCCCTGAGTTACAGAGCCTCCTCCTCCCAGAGCTTTTGGTGAGATTTTGGAACAAAGGATCCCCACTTTTGGCGGGATTCTGGGACAAAGGAGCCCCACCTGGCTTTCCCTACCTGGCCGGTGCACGGGAAACCCAGACAAAGAACTTTACATTTGAAACCCCTCTAGTCTCTGGATGGAGGCGTGGAGCCAGGAAATTCCTGCCTTTGAAACCATGCCCCTAGTGGACTCAGGAAGAGAAGTTTTTTAACACAGTCACTCATAAGGAAGCGAGTTTCTTGTAAAGGAGTGAAGAGAGTCCATGAAGAATTATAATGATGGTTATGCAAACCTCCCCAGGTCCTAGGATAATTGGAGATTACTGCCCATGCTCCTACCCAAACCCATCCCTAAATCAAGAAAAGGGGTTTGTCTCTCAGGGAATAAGTGGACTCCTAGAAGCAGGAGGTGATGGAGGGTCATGGTGGCAGGGAGGGATCAATGGTGACATGGCTCAGCTTCTGCCTGGAAAAGTGAGTCCACAGTTCACTAACATAATATCATCCATGAACAAGTAGCCACAAAGACCACAGTCGACAAACACGCACATACACAGACACATCATAGGAGTTGGGCAAGACCACAGGCTGCACGAGGGAGACAAGTGTTACTTGCATCATTAGGTTGAAGAATGTTGTTAGAAGGGATAGGGATGTGCACAGGGAGATGCACAAGTTCTTACCTTCTCCTGGTAAAAGATCTGTTGCTAAAGTAACCGGTTTTCTTATGCATCAACATTTACATCTAAAGTTTCAAGCAGTTGCCTTCTGGTTCCTGAGGCTTCCTACCTATGGGCTGCACTTCAGTTGTTTGCTTTCTGCAGCTCTTTTGCATTTGCAGGGATGAAGTTCTCCACCTGAGCTTCCTCATCTCCTGGATCCTGAGGCTCCTGATTGAAACTGCACTTGCACCTGTGACCTAGAATATGGAGGCTCAGCTGGGCACGGTGGCTCATGCCTGTAATCCCAGCACTTTGGGAGGCTGAGGCGGGCAGATCACTTGAGGTCAGGAATTCAAGACCAGCCTGGCCAACATGGTCAAACCCTGTCTCTTCT
>NW_022437015.1:782491-1047212 GCF_009761245.1 Sapajus apella | reverse complement strand
AAAAAAAAAAAAAAAAAAAAAAAAAAAAAATGGATGCTCACAACCAGGAAGAGGACCATATCAAATACCAATCCCCCAATCCTCAGGGTCTGGTAGTTACAATGAAAAGCATCTATTTCCTTCTCCTTCTTAGCTGCACTGGCCAGGACCATGGGGATCAGCAGGCTGCATACAAAGATCAGTACCACCTCCATGGTATCTGCACAGCTGGTCCCCTCCAAGATGATCCTAGGAGGACATGCTAAGTCCTGAGAAGTTTTGGTTCTGTCTTAGGGGTGTTCAATAGTGCCCCACCTCCCCATTCCCTCCCTGGCCTGCAGGCAGCAGGAGCAGAGGCAGCAGTGGCAGCAACTTGGAAAGGCCTAACAGTGGCCTCTGGGGTTTGGGCTCTCAGAGGAATGCCAAGATATAGCCACAGTGTTCAGGCAAGAGCAGGGCAGCTGTGCTATGCTGGGGGACCTTCATTGAAGCAGGCAGGTCCTATCTGGTGGGGAGCCATGGAGTCTGCCCACTCCTGTGCATCATGACTGAGGTGCCCAAAAGTTTCCTCCCTCTTCATTTCTTCCCTGGCCTATGGGTGGCAGGGGTGAAGGCAACAGTGGTAGAGGCTACAGAGGGCCTATCGGTGGCTTCTGGGAGCTGGTGGCCTTTGGGAGTTGAACTGTGCCTGCAATATTAAGGTGGGGCAGGATTGGTTTGTTGGGGCTCTGCCCCAAAAGCAGGCAAGCCCTGTTTGGCAGAGTGCAGCAGAGGTGGGAGCCATGTGGTTTGTCATCTACCTATTCCTTCTTACCATGGCCATGGTATCTGTCCTAGGAGTATGTGAAATGCCTGACTTAGCAGGGCATCAGTACCTGGCTCTAGGCTGCTTGGGAATCAAAAATCTGTTGAATTCCACGTGGGCTTGAGCAGTACCTCTGCTCAGTCTCCAGGTGGCTCCCTATGTTAGTCTGAAGACCCGAGGGGGTCAAGGGAACTCATTCATGACTTGGATTGTAATGGTCCATGGTGAAGGTATAGAACCCCTGGAATCTCTCACTCACTCACCCCTCCCCTATATTAGGAAGCCTCTCCTGGCTCCACATCTATCCTGGCTAAGCACAGTGCCTACCTTCATTCTCCTCTGTTCTCCATGGTTCCTATTGCTTCTCGGGTGAATTTCAGCATGCTCTTTTACATGATCCACTTGAAATGTATTTACTCACTATTTTCACTCCTCTCCATTAGAGAGGTGCCTGCTAGCTGCTTCTAGTCACCCATCTTGAACTGGAACCTGATTTTCATCTTAATTTCTTTGTTGATCCAATGGTTATTCAGGAGAATTTTGTTTGATTTACCTATTTGTATACTTTCCAAAGTTCCTCCTGATATTAATTTCTAGTTTTATTCCATTGTGGTCTAAGAAGATACCCAATATGATTTCTGTTTTTAAAAAATTTGTTGAGTCTTGTTCTGTGGCCTACTATATGGTCTATCCTGAAGAATGTTTTATGTGCTGGTGAAAAGAATATATATTCTGCAGTTGCTAAATAGAATGTTTTGTAAACACCTGTTAGGTTAATTTGGTCTAGAGTCCAGTTGAAATCCAATTCTTCTTTGTTGATTTTCTGTCTAGATAATCTGTCTAATGTTGAGGGTGGATTAAGTTCTCCAGTATTATTGTATTATAGTCTATCTTTCTCTATCTAGTAATATTTGATTTACGAATCTTGGTGCTCTAGTGTTGGGTGCATATATATTTAGAATTATTATATCCTCTTGCTGGATGGATTCCTTTGTTTTTACATAATAACAACAAGACAGGGTGCTCATCCTGGAGTGCAGTGATATGATTATGGCTCACTGCAGCTTTGAACTCCTGGGCATAAATAATTCTCCCACCTTAGCTTCCTGAGTAGCTGGGACTACAGGCACACGCCACCACATCTGGCTCATTTTTTAATGTTTATTTTGTAGAGACAGGGTCTCACTATTTTCCCCGGGCTTGTCTCAAACTCCTGACCTCAAGTGATCCTCCCATTTTGGCCTCCCAAACTGCTGTGATTACATGTGTAAGCCTCCATCCCTGGCCTGTTCTTGACTTAAAGTCTGTCTTATCTGCTATAAGTATAGCTATTTCTGCTTGCTTTGGGTTTCCATTTATGTGAATTTTTTTTTCCATCTCTTTACTTTTACTGCATATGTGTCTTTACTGGTCAAGTAGAGAATTTAATCTGTTTACATTCAAGTTATTATTATTATTATTTGAGATGGAGTTTCAGTCTTGTTGCCCAGGCTGGAGTGCAATGGCACAATCTTGGCTCACCGTAACCTCTGCCTCCAGGGTTCAGGTGATTCTCCTGCCTCAGCCTCCCAAGTAGCTGGGATTACAGGAATGTGCCACCTCGCCCGGCTAATTTTGTATTTTTAGTAGAGACGGGGTTTCTCCATGTTGGTCAGGCTGGTCTCGAACTCCCAACCTTAGGTGATCTGCCCATCTCAGCCTCCCAAAGTGCTGGGATTACAGGTGTGAGCCTTTGCGCCTGGCCTCAAGGTTATTTTTGATGCTTGAGGTTTTGTTCCTGTCATACTGTCAATTGTTTTCTGGTTGTTTTATATATTCTTTCTTGTTTAGGTTTCCTCCTGTTGCTTATTGTTGGGGTTTCCTGGATTTCTGTTATGATGCCATTTAAGGCCTTCTTCTTCCTTCTTTGTGTGATTGCTTTATTGGTACATTTTATCTTTTCATGTTTTTATGATGGCAAATGTCATTTTGTTTTTCTTTTCTTTTTTTACTTTTAGGTTTAGAATTGGCAATTACTTTTAAGGCTGATCTAGTGGTAATAAATTTCCTCGGAGATTTCTTGTTTGGGAAAGGCTTTGCAGATAACATTTTAATGGCATCTACCTTTCTCCAGGAACACAGGTATGACATTACAGTAATGACATCCTTTTTCAAGGAGATTCATCTGACACACTCAATAAGTACATATAAGTCCAATGTCTTTTTTTTTTTTTTTTTTTGCTTGTAAATTAAAATTAGCCATCACTCCTGTTAGTGCTTTCAAAAAACTTGTTCACAGCAGCCTTTTTCCTCCTGGACCACTCATGATGGCCATTAGTTGCTTCAGGGCTTCCCATGCAAGAAATTCTCATGCTATGCACCACTAAAATAACATATGGCTGGCTACCTAGTGGGCTGTCCTAGAAATAAACGTTCTCACTGGGAGTGGTGCCTCACACCTGTAATTCCAGCATTTTGGGAGGATGAAGCAGGCAGATCACCTGAGGTCAGGAGTTCAAGACCAGCCTGGCCTTCATGGTGAAACCTCATCTCTACTAAAAATATAAAAACCAGCCAGGTGTGGTGGTGCATGCCTGTAGTCCTAGCTACTTGGGTGGCTGATGCACAAGAATCTCTTGAACCCAGGAGGCAGAGGTTGCAATGAGCCAAGATTGAGCCACCGGACTCTAGCCTGGGTGACAAAGCAAGACTGTTTCAAAATTAGAAAAAAAAAAAAAAAAAAAAAAAAAAGAATAAAACAAATAGAGGCTTTTATAGACCCTGAGCTGTGACCCTGTGACCTTCCATATCCAGCTGTCCATTATCCTTTGGGTTACAGAGTGAGCACCTCACAAACTCGGCCTGGCTACTGAGGCCTACTTGAGACAGAATTGAGACAAACCTGGGCCTTCTGGTATATTCCATCTGCAGAAGGGGGTGCCTTCTCCTGTTCTTTATACCTTGACAAATTCCAGGGTGCTGACAGAGGTTATTCCTCTCCCAGACTTCTGGAGAACCTAGGAAGCTGAGTGAACAGCAATGGGAGTTCAGACTCTGCAAAAAGCATTGCTAACTATCACACATGACACAGCTTAATGGAATGTTATTCTTTCTATCCCTTAGCTTGGATGTCCCTAATGAAGGACCAGTCCTAAGGAACAACACGCTTGGCCAAAGATCAAGCAGTCAACTTAGCACTAGATGCCCTAATCAACAAATTACCTCGTCTTCATATTTATTATAAACTATTAGGCCATTACCTGAAAATTGTCCATTTCAAGGTTGAACTCTGGGCATCTCTTGCTGCACAAGCACTCAAAATATAATTCCAAATCATCCATCTCCACCTATACTAAGGCCAAAATGCAAGACTTTGCTAGAACACTCCTTATTCCCTTCAGAGTTACAGACACTACTAATATTAGCCAAAACACAAATTTCACTTATACTATACCATTCTGGGCTCTTGGAAAACGCATTAAACACTCAACAAAACTTGTATGCCCCTGATAGGTCCCAAATAACTGATTTAACTGGGAGACACGATGTCCTGAAACAATTTCTTTCCTTTTTTTTTTTTTTTTGAGACGGGGTTTCACTATTGTTGCTCAGGCTGGAGTGCAATGGCACAACCTCGGCTCACTGCAACCTCTGCCTCCTGGGTTCAGTAGATTCTCCTGTCTCAGCCTCCTGAGTAGCTGGGATTACAGGCATGCGCCACCACGCCTGGCTGATTTTTTTGTATTTTCAGTACAGAAGGGGTTTTACCCTCCTTAGCCTCCCAAAGTGCTGGGATTACAGGCCTGAGCCACTGTACCTGGCAACAATTTCTTTTCAAATTCCAGTCCAACAAAAAAATTCCTAAAGCTCTCTAATTTGCCCCAAGCCTTAATCTAGTTTTTGAAATAATTTTTTGATCTTACTCTTATCCCATAAAGTCTGGAGACCAGATCAAAGACACTTACTCTCCTCAGACTCGTTAACTGTAGCTTTTTCCCACAGACCAGACAGCTTTCATATGATACAGTAGCATTTTGTTGTTGTTTTGTTTTGAGACAGAGTTTTGCTCTTGTTGCCTAGGCTGGAGTACAATGGCGCAATCTTGGCTTACTGCAACCTCTGCCTTTTGGTTTTAAGTTATTCTCTTGCCTCCGCCTCCCAAGTAGCTGGGATTATAGGCATGCGCCACCATACCTGGCTAATTTTGTATTTTTTAGTAGAGTTGGTGTTTCTCCATGTTGGTCAGGCTGGTCTCAAACTCCTGACCTCAGGTGATCCACCCACCTTGGCCTCCCAAAGTGCTGGGATTACAGGCACAAGCCACCATGCCTGGCCGATAGGGCACCATTCGAACCTAAATTTCCACCTAAAATAAAACCCTATCAGGTGCAGCTGTACACTATTCTTTTGATTGTTGGTCTTACCACTGGTTTGGGTGCTTTAATTGGTTTAGAACCAGAAGCCCAAACTCCCCAGTAGATGATTGTTTCAAGTAAACATGAAAAATTCTGAGGCCTACATCTACTTGAGTGGGTACTCACTTGTAAAGGATATCAAGTCCCATATCCTGGATGACATTGTCCTGGCCCCAAATGTCACCAATGGAGATGACATAGCTTCAGAGGAAATTGCTCCAACTCAAAACTTTACTGCTGGGTATGACATTGCCTGAGACAATATCACCCCAACCCAAGACCCTGATGTTGGGAATGACTCTGCCTCTGTGCTGCAGAGGACTTCCCCACTTGCACTAAACTTGCACTCTAGTGATGTCCATGGACTTCTTCTCCTAACACACAAATGGACACAGGACTTTTTTTTTTTTTTTTTAAATTTTCTTTCTTAACTCACTGTCTGCTGAGCCCATGATTCTGGTATGTTTCCTGCTCTCTGTTACCCCCACAGTCCCCTACCTACAAGAAACTCTGATACATGTTACTAAAATTAATGGAGATTAGTACTTACCCCAGAAAACAGAAACCCCCATATTCATCAACCCCTTGAAGCCCTGGGGGAGTGAGGGAGGACTACCTTCTCCCTGATGTCTTTTTCTACTACCACCATCCAGCTTTCCACCACAGTTTCTCACCTTGCAAATATAACCACCACAGCCTCTCTTTCTCCCTAAATATATCTTCGCCATTCAAATACAGCTGCTTTAGACTTAAAGTATTGGCCAGGCGCAGTGGCTCACGCCTGAATCCCAGCACTTTGGGAGGTTGAGGTGGATGGATCACGAGGTTAGGAGTTCAAGACCAGCTGATCAAGATAATGAAACCCCGTCTCTACTAAAAATACAAAAATTAGCTGGGCGTGGTGGTGGCTATCTGTAATCCCAGCTACTCTGGAGGCTGAGGCAAAAAATTGCTTGAACCTGGGACATGGAGGTTGCAGTGAGCCGAGATCGCGCCACTGCACTTCAGCCTGGGTAACAGAGTGAGACTCCGTCTCAAAAAAAAAAAAAAAAAAAAAAAAAATATATATATATATATAATGGAAGGTAATATATATGTGTATATATACACACATGTTCATATATATATACACATGTATAATATATATAACCTTCCTATATATATATACACACATTAAAAAATATATGTATATATATAAAACCTTCTATTATATATAATTTATAGTATTTATATATAATTACATATAATATATATTTTGAATACTATAATATATAATATATATCTTGACCATTATATGTATATAATATATATCTATAATGCTGAGGCACCAATGGGTGGATTGTAGAGCATTCTTATAATTTTATGTTGCCTTACTATCAATTTTGAATACAATTTTATTTTATTTCATTTTATTGTTATTGTTTTTTGAGACAGAGTCTCACTTTGTCACCCAGGCTGGAGTGCAGTGGCACAATCTTGGCTCACTGGAGCCTCTGCCTTCCAGGTTCAAGTGATTCTCCTGACTCAACCTCGAATAGCTGGGTTTACAGACACACATGACCACACTCAGCTAATTTGTGTATTTTTAGTAGAGAGGGGAGTTTCACCATGTTGGCCAGGCTGCTCCCGAACTTCTGACCTCAGATGATCCACCCACCTCAGCCTCCCGAAGTGTTGGGATTACAGGCGTGAGCCACCGCGCCTGGCCTTTAAAACAATTTTAACTTTTTCATACCAGAAGCAGGGCTCAGTCATTCTTCACACAGTTTCCAGTTGTACACTATACCCAACTGGGTCAAGCTGGTGGTCAGAGATAAGAATTTATAGGCATTTCTCCCACCTAGAAAACGGGATTCCTGGCTGGGAATATATATATATATATATATATATATATATGGTTGCCATGTGCTCTGTCTCTCTCTGCCTGATTCTTCCTTCCTGCCTTGGGTACTCTGGGGATGAATGCCCTCCCAACTCATTTCACATTTCCTGACCAGAATCTTTTTTTTTCCCTTTTTTGAGACAGGGTCTTGCTCTGTCACCCTGGCTGGAGTGCAGTGTTGTGATCTTGGCTCACTGTAACCTCTCTCTCCTGGGTTCAAGTGATTCACGTGCCTCACCCACTCAAGTAGCTGGGACTACAGGCGTGCACCACCACACCTGGCTAATTTTTGTATTTTTAGTAGAGATGGGGTTTCACCATGTTGGCCAGGCTGGTCTTGAACTCTTGACCTCAGGTGATTGGCCTGCCTCAGCCTTCCAAGTTCTGGGATTACAGGTGTGAGCCACCGTGCCTGGCCACTTGACCAGAATCTGTAAGTAAAAATCTTTGAACTTGTTTCCTATTGTGGTATGTATTTAATTTTTACCTTCCACCCAAAGAACTCAGGGCTGCTCCAGGCTGAATTTTGCCCAGGATGTCTGGCTCCCAGTGGTAGAGTGATGGCCAGGATGGGATAAATTGCACACAAGTTAGACAAAAGTCACTGTTGTCTCTGCCAGTATAAAGTTCCCTGTGTGAGGGCGCTCTCCTGGATACAGGTCAGACAGCTAGGCATTAGGCTGTCAACCAGGTAAAAGAAGTAGCCCATGGGAGGGACACTGTAAACACCCACGTCTAACTCCCTTTCATGTTCCCCTAGGTGAAGTTTGCTATCCACTCTAGTACTGGAACCTTAACTTACCTGGGGGCTCTCAAAACAATGTCCTATGTCTCCTTATTGATTTACTTTCTGTAAGATGTGTTCATTGCTGAAATTGAGTAATTGAAGTTCCCTACTATTATTATATTATAGTCTATCTGTCTCTTCAGATCTATTAACATTTGCTGGCTGGGCGCAGTGGCTCATACCTGTAATCCCAGCACTTTGGGAGGCAGAGGCAGGTGGATCACCTGAGGTCAGGAGTTCAACACCAGACTGGCCAACATGGTGAAATCCCATCTCTACTAAAAATACAAAAATTAGCCAGGCATGGTGGTACATGTCTGTAATCCTGCCTACTTGGGTTGCTGAGGCAGGAAAATTGCTTGAACCTGGGATGCGGAGGTTGCAGTGAACCAAGATTGTGCCACTGCACTCCAGCCTTGGCAACAAGAGTGAAACTCTGTCTCAAAGGAAAACAAAATTTACTTTATATATGTAGATGCTCCAATGTTAGGTGCATATATATATTTATTGAGACAGACTCTTGCTCTGCTACCCAGGCTGGAGTGTGGTAGTGAGATCTTGGCTCACTGCAAATTTTGCCTACCAGTTTCAAGCAATCCTCCTGTCTCAGCCTCCCAAGTAGCTGAAATTACAGGCATGCACCACCACATCTGGCTAATTTTTGTATTTTTAGTAGAGATGGGGTTTCTCCATGTTGGCCAAGCTGGTCTTGAGCTCCTGATCTCAAGTGATCTGCTCGCTCTGGCCTCCCAAAGTGCTAGGATTACAGGCATGAGTCACCTCGACCAGCCAGTACATGTAAATTTATACTTGTTATGTCATTTTAATGAACTGACCCCTTTATCATTATAGTGTGATCTCCCTTGTCTCTTTTTGTGGTTTTTGACTTAAAGTCTATTTTGCCTAATATAATCAGTGTGCTCTGCTCTTTTGATTCCATCTGCATAGAATATCTTTTTCCATCCCTTTACTTTGTGTGTTTTTCTACAGATGAAGTGCATTTGTTGTAGATAGCCTATAGTTGGGTTCCCCCACCTTTTTTTTTTTGTAAAAAGTCTTATGCAGCCACTCTTTCTTTTGACTGGAGAATTTAATCCAATTTCACTGAGGTAATTATTCAATTATTCATAGGTAAGGACTTACTACTGTCATTTTGTTAATTATTTTCTGGTTATTTTGTAGATCTTTTGTTTCTTTCTTTCTGTCTTTTCTTCATTTGTAATTAGATACTTTTATCTATTAGCATGCTTTCATTCCTTACTATTTTATTTATTTATTTATTTATTGAGACAGGGTTTTACTCTGTTTCCCAGGCTGCAGTGCAGTGGTATGCTGATGGCACACCGCAGCCTCAACCTCCTGGGCTCAAGTGATCCTCCTGTCTCAGCCTCCTGAGTAGCTGGAACTACAGGTATGCACCACCAAACCTGGCTAATTTTTTAAAAAAGTTCTGTAGAGATGGAGTCTCACTGTGTTTTCCAGGCTGGTTTCAAACTCCTAGCATCAAGGAATACTCCCATCTCAGCTTCCCAAAGTGCTAGGATTAGAGATGTGAGCCACCATGTCTGACTCATTTCTTACTTTTTATATTTTGTGTTATCTACTATAGGTTTTTGCTTTGTGGTTACCATGAGGCTTACATAAAACTTCTTATAGTTATAAGAGTCTATTTCATGCTGATAACAACTTAACTGATACATAAAAATACTCTATGTTTGCCAGGCGCAGTGGCTCACCCCTGTAATCCTAGCACTTTGGGAGGCTGAGGTGGGCTGATCACTTGAAGTCAGGTTTGAGACCAGCCTGGCTAACATGGTGAAACTCTGTTTCTACCAAAAAAATTTAAAAAAAATTAGCTGGGCATGTTGTGCCCCTGTAATCCCAGTTACTTGGGAGCCTGAGGTATGACAATCTCTTGAACCCAGGAGGCGGAGGTTGTAGTGAGCTGAGATTGCCCCACTGCACTCCAGCCTGGGTGACAGAGTGAGAACTTGTCTCAAAACAAACAAACAGGCTGGGCATGGTGGCTCATGCCTGTAATCCCAGCACTTTGGGAGGCTGAGGCAGGCAGATCACGAAGTCAGGAGTTCAAGACCAGCCTGACCAACATGGTGAAATCCCATCTCTACTAAAAATACAAAAGTTAGCTGGGCATGGCGGTGGGCGCCTGTAATCCAAGCTACTCAGGAGGCTGAGACAGGAGAATCGCTTGAACCTGGGAGGTAGAGGTTGCAGTGAGCCGAGATCACACCTCTGCACTCCAGCCTGAGTGACAGAGCAAGACTCCTTCTCAAAAACAAACAAACAAAAAACCCTATATTTTATTCTATTCCCTCCCTCATTTAAAATTTTTGATGCAACAATTTACATATATTTATATTGTGTATCCCTTAACAAATTATTTTAGCTATTATTATTTTTATTATTTTTCAGACAGGGTCTAATTCTGTCACCCAGGCTACAATGCAGTGGTGCCATCATGGCTCACTGCAGCCTCTACCTGTTGAATTCAAGCAATTCTCCTGCCTCAGCCTCCCAAGTAGCTAGGACCAAAAGCATGTGCCACCATTCCACCTAATTTAAAAAAAAATTTCTTGTAGAGACAAGGTCTCACTATGTTGCCCAGGCTGGTCTTGATCTCAGGAGTTCAAGCGATCCTCCCATTTCAGCCTCTCGAGGCGCTACTATTATTTTAATAGCTTTGTTTTATAACCTTCATACTAAAAATAGAAATGATTTACAAACCACCACCATTACACTATTAGAGCATTTGATCTTTCACTTAACCATCATTTTGTTTTGTTTTTGAGATGGAGTCTCACTCTGTCTTCCAGATTGGAGTGCAGTGGCGCAATCTCACCTCAATGCAGCCTCTGCCTCCTGGGTTCAAGAGATTCTCATGCCTCAGTCTCCCAAGTAGCTGGGATTATAGGCATGTGCCACCACACCTGCCACCACACCAGTTCCAGGCTGGTCTGCAACTCCTGACCTCAAGTAATCTGCCTGCCCTGGCCTCCTGAAGTGCTGAGATTACAAGTGTGAGCCACTGTGCCCAACCACATCTTTATTTCTAAAGGACAGCTTTGCCAAGTACAGTATTGCTGGCTGGCAGTTTTCTTTCTGCACTTTGAGTATCTCATCCAACTTTCTTTGGCCTGTAAGTTCTCTGCTGAGAAATCTGCTAGCCTCATTGGAAAAACCATTATATATTATTTGGTTCTTTTCTCCTGCTGCTTTTACAATTTTTTATTTGTCTTTGATTTCTGATAGTTTCATTATAACATGTCTTGATGTAATCTTATTATATTCGGATTGAATGTGATTGGAAACTTTTGACGTTCCTATATTTGGATATTTATATCTTTCTCCAAATTTGATTTTTTTTTTGCTATTATTTCTTTAAATAAGCTTTCTTTCCCTTTGTTCTTCTGTCTTTTTTTTTTTTTTTGAGACAGAGTTTTGCTCTTATCGCTCAGGCTGCAGTGCAATGGCACAATCTCGGCTCACTGCAACCTCTGTCTCTGGGTTCAAGTGATCGTCCTGCCTTAGCCTCCCAGGTAGCTGGCATTACAGGCACCTGCCACCACACCCAGCTAACTGTTGTACTTTTAGTAGAGACGGGGTTTCACCATGTTGGCCAGGCTGATCTCGAACTCCTGACCTGGGGTGATCCACCCAAATTGGCCTCTCTAAGTGCTAGGATTACAGGCATGAGCCACCGCGCCTAGTCTGTTCTTCTTTTTAATGAACTTCCATAACTTGAATATCTGTTCGTTTGATGCTATCTCATAAATGTAGTAAGCTTTCTTCATTCCTTTTCTTCTTTAGCCTCTGATATATTTTCAAATTACTAGTCTTATGAGTTCACAGATTTCCTCTTCATTTCATTTCTTTTATTTTTCAGCCTCAGAATTTGTTTGATTTTTTAAAAATTAATTTCAATCTCAGTTAAATTTCATCTTTTGGTCATTTCTTTCTGATTACTTTGAATTGTTTTCTTTAAGTTGTTGAACTTTTTTTTTTTCTGAGACTAGGTGGGTCTCACTCTGTTACCCAGGCTGGAGTGCAGTGGTATGATCTCGGCTCACTGCAAACTCCCTGCCCAGGGCTCAAGTGATTTTCCCACCACAGCCTCCCTAGTCCCTGGGACCACAGGTCTGTACCAAAACACCTGACTAATTTTTTTGTATGTATAGTGCAGATGGGTTCTCACCATGTTTTCCAGGGTCGTCTTGAATTTCTGAGCTAAAGCAATTGACTCCTCTCGGCCTCCCAAAGTGCTGGGATTATAGGCATGAGCCACCGCACCAGCCTAAACTTTCTTAAATAATTATTTTGAATTATTTGCCAAGCAGTCTGTATATCTCCATTTCTTTGGGGTCAGCTACTGAGAGATTATTGTGTTCTTCTGTTGGTGTTATGGCTCCTTAATGTTTTGTGTTTCTTGTTGCCTTAATTTGTTGTCTGTGGATTTGAAGAACTTGAGATTTGTTTCAGTTTTTCTAGAATGCTTTGCCTAGGAAACCCCTCACCAATCAGCTCATCCAAATATTCTTGGCAGGCTCTCAGGTATGATTTGAAGGAAATCTTGCTGCTGGAGTCTTTGAACAAGATGGCTTATGCCTGGGTCAGTAGATAGGCAGGCCTGACTCCTACACCTGCAGGTTTGAGTCTGGGCCTGCATCCACTTGGGCGATGGCACTGGGGCTGGCCTGGACCCTAAGTCCATGGGGCAGGTCTGGGTCCTGGGTCCACAGGGCCTGGCCTGGAGCCTGTCTGCAGATATAGTCTTGAAACTTCAGTCCATAGGGTCCAGTCTGGCATTGGGGTCTACTGCAGTGGGCCTTGAACCTGGGTCTGCTGGAACAAGCCTGGATCTTGTGTTTTTTGGAGCCTGTTTCTACTGGGATCAACCTGGGCTAACCCAGTCCTGGGGCTGGTGTAAAGCCTGGGTTCACAGGGTCTAGCCTGAAGCCTAAGTCTATGGGAACTTGCCTCATGCCTGGAGACCCTGGGGCTGGTCTTAAGCATGGGGCTGTCAGGCTTAGCCTGGTGCTCATGTCTACTTGTCCCAGCCTGGAGGCTGTGTGTGTAGGTGCTGGCTTAGCGGCTAATTCTCTGAGAGCTGGCCTGGGTTTTGGGGACTGGTGGGTTCCTGTGACCTGGGTACACTTGGGCAATCTTGAAGCTTGTGTCTGTAGGGGCAAATCCAGCACAGGGGTGTACTGGGACAGGCCTGGATGCTGGGTCTGCTAAAGCATGAAGCCATAGGGTCCAGCTGGAGTGTGAGGCCACGGAGACTGGCCTAGTGCTGGACAGGCCTGGAGCCTGTGTCTGTGGGTGCTTGTCAGGCGTTTGAGTCCAGGATTGCTGACATGGTGCTGTAGCAAGCCTGAAACCTGGCACCACAGGGGCTGGCCTGGAGGTAGGTTTGTGGGTGCCCGCTTGATGACTAGAACTGCAGGGAATACTGTAGCTGATTGCTGGGGTGGAACTGGAGACTGGGACTGTGGGGGCTGGCCTGGTGGTGGGCTGGAGTGTAATGGCATGATCACAGCTCACTGTAACCTCTGCCTCCCAGGTTCAAGAGGTCCTCCTGTCTCAGCCTCCTGAGTAGCTGGGATTACAGTCATGCGCCACTATGCCTGGTTAATTTTTTGTATTTTTTGTAGACAGGGTTTCGCCATGTTGGTCAGGTTGGTCTTGAATTCCTGACTTCAGGTGATCCGCTTGCCTCAGTCTCCCAAAGTGCTGGGATTACAGGCATGAGCCACCTTGTCCAGACAAGTTTTTAAAAATGTGTAGGTTAATGTGTCTTATAAAACTTTGGAAGTTTGTTTGTTTGTTTATTTATTTATTTTTGAGGTAGAGTTTCACTCTTGTTGCCCAGGCTGTAGGGCAATGGCACAATCTCAGCTCATCGCAATCTTCCCCTCCCGGGTTCAAGCCATTCCCCTGCCTCAGCCTCCTGAGTAGCTGGGCTTATAGGCATGTGCTACCACACCCGGCTAATTTTGTATTTTTAGTAGAGATGGGGTTTCTCTATGTTGGTCAGGCTGGTCTCGAACTCCTGACCTCAGATGATGTGCCCGCCTTGGCCTCCTAAAGTGTTGAGATTATAGGCATGAGCCACTGTGCCCAGCCAGGGAGTTTTTTTTTAACCATTATTTCTCTATTTTTTTTTCTGCCAGTTCATTGTATCCTCTCCTGAAACTTCTATAATGTGTATGTTCCATTCTGATGATGTTCCATAGGTCCCTCACATTCTGTTCATTTTTGCTGTCTGTGGCCCAGGCTGGAGTGTAGTGGTGCAATATAGGCTCACTACAACCTCCGCCTCCTGGATTTAAGCAATTCTCTGCCTCAGCCTCCTGAGTAGCTGGGATTATAGGCACCCACCACCACGCTTGGCTAATTTTTTATTTTTAGTGGAGATGGGGTTTCACCATGTTGCTCAGGCTGGTCTTGAACTCCTGACCTCATGATCCACCTGCCTCAGCCTCCCAAAGTGCTAGAATTACAGGCATGAGCCACCGTGCCATTTCTCTTCATTCTTTTTATTTGTGCCCCTTAGACTGAATAATTTCAATTGACCTATTCAAATTGATTCTTTCTATTGGCTGCTCAAATTTTCTGTAGAATGCCTGGAATGAATTTTTCATTTCAGTTATTGTATTTTCAGCTCCAGAAATTCTATTTGGTTCCTTTTTATAAATGCTATTTCTAATTTATAATTTCTGTTTGTTGAGACATTATTCTCTCAGCGCTTTTTAGTTCTTCGTCTGTTGTTTCTTTTATGTGTTTGAGCATATTTGAAATATTTAATTTAAACTCCTTGTCTAGTGGAGTGAAGTCAGCATGATGTCAGAGTAGGAGAGTCAGACTTCCTCACCTTATAAAGAACAATTCTACAAATATACATGAACCAAAATTTCTCTACAAGAGGTTAGGATCCACTTAAGGTGACACAGCAATACAGTAGAAGAGAAAACCAAAGAAGAGCCACAAAAAATGCTAATAAGAACAAATTCATTTCACCTCCATCACTCCATCCTCCATGCTCACACTACTCAGCATGGAGAGGGACCGTCTTTGCTTGAGTTTGCCTTACAGGACAAAGCAGAGCAAAGTATAGGAACAGTTTTGCCAGTATTTTAGGACACTGCCTATATTACTAGCTTCAGTTTCACCCCACCAAGATCTCTGGGCGTAAGCATAGCTGAGATATCTGGAGGCAGCTGAGAACAAAGACAAAAGATGAACTCTTTCGGAATCAGCCAAAATGTGGAAGTTACTGTGACCCCCGGTGGCCTACCTGACATGGGAATCCAGCAGATTCCTCCACTGAGGGCCCAAACAGCCTTTGGAGCTGCTGTGTAGCCCCCACAGCCTTAATTGCTGAAGATTCCTCAGTGTTTGAAATTGCGGAGCCATGCAGCTTGTCTTGCAGAGGAGCCTAGCAGCTTTTACTACTGAGGAAACCAAATGCCAGCACACCAGCAATATACCCTCTGCCACTTTTGCTACTGAAAACCTTGTAGTTTCTTCACCTTCATAGTCTTAGGTGCTGGAGTCACCTCCCCTCCCCATTCCCAGGAACCATCTAGAGCAGGATTGCTATTGCTGCAGTTTCCTCAGCCTGGGGACACAATCCAGACATAAGCTGAGGGAATTGATAACCAGAAGACTTGCCTTAGAGGAAATGTGAAACAAAGTTCTCCAATCTGAAAGAAGAAGACATTAATTAATGAAATGAAAGTTACGAAAGTATAAAACTTACCAGTAAAGGTAAACACATGGTCAAATTCAGAATACTCTTACACTGCAATCATGGTTTCAAAGTTTTACCATATTGGTGTGGGCAATAATGTTTTAGATATGAACACAAAAGCAGGAGCAACAAAAGCTAAAATAGACAAATGGGATTACATCTAACTAAAAAGCTTCTGCAGAGCCAAAGAAACAATAAACAGAGTGAGAGACAAGCTTTGGAAGAGGAGAATATATTTGTAAACCATACATCCAATAAAGGGTCAGTATCTAGTATAGAAGAAACTCAAAAAACTCACTATCAAGACAACAAATAGCTCAATTAAAAAATGGGCACAGGACCTTGATAGACAGTTTTCAAAATAAGACTTACAAATGGCCAACAGCCTGGGTGCGGTGGCTCACACCTGTAATCCCAGCACTTTGGGAGGCTGAGGTGGGCGGATCACTTGAGGTTAGAAGATTGAGACCAGCCTGGCCAACCTGGAGAAACCCTGTCCCTACTAAAAACACAAAAATTCCCTGGGTGTGTTGGTACACACCTGTAATCCCAGCCACTCAGGAGGCGGAGACAGGAGAATCACTTGAACCTGGGAGGTGGAGGTTGCAGTGAGCTGAGATTGTGCCACTGCACTTCAGCCTGGCGACAGAGTGACTCTGCCTCAAACAAAAAACAATCAAACAGGCTCGGCATGGTGGCTCATGCCTGTAATACCAGCCCTCTGGGAGGCTGAGGTGGGTGGATCATGAGGTCAGGAGATAAAGACCATCCTGGCCAGCATGGTTAAACCCCGTCTCTATTAAAAATACAAAAATTAGCCGGGTGTGGTGGCATGTGCCTGTAGTCCCAGCTACTCAGGAGGCTGAGGCAGAATTGCTTGAACCTGGGAGGCGGAGGTTGCAGTGAGCCAAGATTGTGCCAGTGCACTCCAGCCTGGGTGACAGAGTAAGACTCCGTCTCAAAAACAAAAACAAAACAATCAAACAAAAAACAAATGGCCAACAGATATATAAAAAAGTGCTCAACTTCAATAATCATCTAAAACATGCAAATCAGGCCGTATGTAGTGGCTCACACCTCCAGGTAATCCCAATACTTTGGGAGGCTGAGACGGGTGAATCACTTGAGGTCAGGAGTTTGAGACCAGCCTGGCCAACATGGTGAAACCCCGTCTCTACTGAAAATACAAAAATTAGTTGGGCGTGCTGGCGGGTGCCTGTAATTTCAGCTACTTGGGAGGCTGAGGCTGGAGAATCACTTCAACCCGGGAGGCAGAGGTTGCAATGAGCTGAGATAGCATCACTGTAGTATCTATAGCCTGGGCAACAGAATGAGATTGCCTCTAAAATAATAATAATACAATAATAATAATAAGGCCTGGCACGGTGGCTCACACCTGGAATCCCAGCACTTTGGGAGGCTGAGGGGGGTGGATCATGAGGTCAGGAGATCGAGACCATCCTGGCCAACATGGTGAAACCCCATCTCTACTATAAATACAAAAATTACTCAGGTGTGGTGGCTTGCACTTGTAATCCCAGCTACTCAGGAGGCTGAGGCAGGAGAGTCACTTGAACCCGGGAGGTGGAGGTTGCTGTGAACCAAGATCATGCCACTGAACTTCAGCCTGGGTGATGGAGTGAGACTCCATCTCAAAAAAAAAAAAAGGAAAAAAGAAAAGAAAGGAAAATGCAAATCAAAACTACAATGCAATATTGCCTCACACCTGTTAAATGGGTATTATCAAAAAGACAAAAGACAAAAGTTAAGGGTTGATGAGGGTGTGGGGAAAAGGGAACCTTTATACAGTGTTGGTGGAAATGTAAATTAGTACAATCATTATGGGGGCTCCTGAAAACACTAAAAATACAACTATCTTATGACCCAATAATCCCTCTTGTGGGTATTATTCAAAGAAATTGAAATCAGTGTGTTGAAGAGACATTTGCACTCCTATGTTTATTACAGCATTATTCGCAATAGTCAAGATATGGAATCAGCCTAAGTGCCCATCAACAGATGAAAATATAAAGAAAATGTGATATACATACACAATGGAACATGAGTAAGCCTTAAAAAAAAAGAAAATATGTCATTTGCAACAACAAATATGAGCCTGAAGGACATTATGCTAAGTTAAGCCAGGCACAGAAAGATGAATACTGTATTATCTCACTTATATGTGAAATTTTCAAAAGTTGAACTTATAGAGAGTACAATGGTGGTTAATAGTCTGAAGGGAGGGTGAAAATGTGTTGATCAAAAGATAAAAAGCGGGAAGCCGGAGGCGGCCCCGTCAGCGGCCCCGGTAGGAGGCGGTGGTCCTGAGGGGTGGCTGCCGTGCTGCTCCCTGAGAGTGGGTCCCGAGGCTGGCCAGGCGGGCTGCCTGAAGGCGCGGAGCCATGAAGCTATATAGCCTCAGCGCCCTCTACAAAGGCGACGCCAAGGTGGTGCTGCTCAAAGCCGCGCACGACGTGTCTTCCTTCAGCTTTTTCCAGAGATCCAGCATTCAGGAATTTATGACCTTCACGAGTCAACTGATTGTGGAGCGCCCATCGAAAGGCACTAGAGCTTCTGTCAAAGAACAAGACTATCTGTGCCATGTCTATGTCCAGAATGACAGTCTTGCAGGTGTGGTCATTGCTGACAATGAATACCCATCTCGGGTGGCCTTTACCTTGCTGGAGAAGGTACTAGATGAATTCTCCAAGCAAGTCGACAGGATAGACTGGCCAGTAGGATCCCCTGCTACAATCGATTATACAGCCCAAGAGGGTCACCTCAGTAGATACCAGAACCCACGAGAAGCTGATCCCATGACTAAAGTACAGGCCGAACTAGATGAGACCAAAATCATTCTGCACAACACCATGGAGTCTTTGTTAGAACGAGGTGAGAAGCTAGATGACTTGGTGTCCAAATCTGAAGCACTTGGAACGCAGTCTAAAGCCTTCTATAAAACTGCCCGGAAACAAAACTCCTGCTGTGCAATCATGTGATGCAGCCTGCCAGAGGCCCAGCGCTGGAACTGCACTTTCATTCACATCAGAACTGCAGCCCCTGGAAAAGAAGAGACAGCCATAGACGAGGACCCAGAGTGGGGCAGACTGGCCATTTTTATTTTGAAGTTCCTGGGAGCAACAGGGATGGTGGAAGGGTGGCGAATGTTCAAATTCATATGTGTGGTAGTGATTCTTGAAAGAATTTGAGGTCCCCAAAGGTGTATTTTTGGGCAAATGAAACCATAAACTCCGACTGGCTTCTGTAGATGCCAAAGGGCTCATCTTCAGCTAACCCTGGGAAGGCTCTGTGGGAGGGAGATCAGAGCCAGCTGTTTCTCCATCTTTGATATATCTTTGGATTTTGTCTGTACATTAATGATATTAACACTCCATTGGGGGGTGGGGAGTCCCTGGTGCCAGGGCTGGGGTGGGTAGAGTTTGAAAACTCTTGGGAAAGCCTCTCCTGGGGCCACTGTTGGGGGTGGGAGTGAGCCCACCACAGTGGCCACAGGCAGGCCTGTACTTCAGGTCCAAGGCTTGGGAGTGGGTGGGCAGTCACTGGGTCTCAGATCCTGAGACTGTCCTTTAGCTTACCTTTCTGCTAGGATTGGCTTCCCACTGACGGCAGGGCCCATCCTAAGCAGCTTCCAAGTCCCACAAAGGTGGCTTATTGGGAGGGTTTGGGAGGAGCTGCAGTGTGGGTGGGAGTGTGTGGTTTGAGGTGGGACCAGCAGGTAGACTGGGAACAGAGCCCAGGAAAGGGGGATGTTCTCCTGGTGTTCAGATGGTTAGCTGGGAGTGTCCGTCTTCAGGGAAGCTCAAACACAGGTGCACTCAGCTGCCCAGGGCCTCTGGGACACTTGCCTTGACTTGCATCTTGCCTTTGAACATCACAATCAAAGCAGTGGATGCTGCGGTCTCTCAAACTGATTTTTATTTGCCTCTCCGGCTACAAGACTGCCTTGAACCGCCTGAGGCCTATGCATCTGAACAAGTGGGTCTCTCCTGGACACCAGGAGTGGGTGCCAGCCGGCCTGAGGACTTCCAGCACCCCACCTGTGGTCTGGCCAGCATAGGCCTGCTAGTTCATAGTCAGAGGCAGCTGCATGGGGAATGGAGGCCAAGGGATTGGTCTAAGTTGTGCCTTGCCACCTGGCAGGAGGCCCACTCACCGCCAAGTTCTGGAAACAGCCTGGAGCAACCCAGTAGATGGGCCCAGGATGTTCCAGATCCTTGGCTGCCCACCTGTGCTCAGGATGCATCCCTGGGATCCAGCTCCCATGGAAGCTCCTGCTGGGATGGTGTCACCTATGAGTTTTGAGCCAGTGTGATATGGCCCTTGGGAGCCCTGCTCTGAGCTTGCCACACTGCTGAGAGCACCCACTATCCTGATCAGAGTCCCAGTGGTCCTGACTCCCAGTGTGGGCAGGGTCTGGGCAGGAGGGTGGGGTCTGCCGTGGGTTCAGTGGACCCCATCTCCTGGCTGGTTTACCTGTTGCTGCCCATTTTCTCTGGGCACTGCTGGCCAGAGGACTTTAGCCTACCCCTGAAGAACCTGTCCATGTCATTTTCCTATTGCCATAGACACCCCAAGCCCAGGGCCCCTTGAGGCCCAGACCCAGCCTGCCCACTGGTGCCGGAGGTGAAGTGGAGTGGGCCTGGATCCGAGGGATGCTACGTCTCCCACTTGAGGACCCTAGGGAGAGATGGGTGTGGGGAAAATGGAGGTGTGAATTTGTGGTAAGAGGAAGTGAGACCTCAGCCTGGGTTAGCCCCTGCTAAGCAGGGTGGTTGGGCTTGACTCAGGCCCTGAGAGATAGAGGGCCCAGCCTGGCCCCACCCACAGATCGCCTGCTCCCTGTTATGTTCTGTTGTAAATCATTTGGCAAGAGTGTATTTTAATAACTGCTGCCTAAGTTCCCTGTGTTCTGTTTGAGAGGCGCCTGTCTGAATAAAGTTGTCTTGAAATTCAAAAAAAAAAAAAAGATAAAGTTTAGAGAGAAGGAATAAGTTTTTGAGATACATTGCACAGCATGATGACAATAGTGATAAAGTATTATACATGTCAAAAACTGCTGAGTAAATTTTAAGTATTTTCATCACAAACTAAGTATGTGAGCTGAGATATGTAGTAATTAGCTTGATTTAATTATTCTACAATGCATGCGTATATCAAAATACCACATTTTTCCACATGAAATACACATTTATTTGTGAACTAAATGTATGTTTGAAAAAGAACTACTAGAAAAACTAAAAATGAGAAAATAAATAAGCAAATTAATTAATTAATTAAAATCCTTGTCTGGTAAGTTTAATGTTGGTACTTTCTCAGGGTCCACTTTTTGTTAATTATCGTTTTTTTCTGTGTGTATTGGCTATACTTTCCTGTTTTTTTAAAATATGCCTTGTAGTTTTTTATAAAAACTGCACATTTTCAATATTGTAATGTGATACCTTGGGAAATAAAATTCCTCCCTCTCCCCAGTGTTGGCTGGTGATTTTTTTTTTTTTGAGATGGAGTTTCGGTTTGTCACCATGCTGGAGTGCAGTGGTACGATCTCGGCTCACTGCAACCTCTGCCTCCCAGGTTCAAGCGATTCTTCTGCCTCAGCCTCCCGAGTAGCTGGGATTACAGGCTCATGCCACCATCCCCAGCTAATTTTGGCATTTATAGTAGAGATGGGGTTTTGCCATGTTGGGCAGGATGGTCTCGATCTTCTGACCTCGTGATCCACCCGCCTCGGCCTCCCGAAGGGCTGGGATTACAGGCGTAAGCCACTGCGCACAGCCACTGGTGATGTTTTTAATAGATTATAATATTTTTTTGAGATAGCGTCTTGCTTTCTCACCCAGTATGGAGTTCAGTAGGGTCATTATAGCCCACTGTAAACTTGAACTCCTGGGATCAATCAATCCTCCTGCTTCAGCCTCCTAAGAAGCTAGAACTACAGGTATGCACCACCATGCTTGGCTATTTTTTTTATTAAAAAAATTTTTTTTTTTAAAGATGGAGTTTCACCATGTTGGTCAGGCTGGTCTTAACTCCCGATCTCAGGTGATCCGCCCACCTTGGCCTCCAAAGTGCTTGGATTACAGGCGTGAGCCACCACGTCCAGCCACCTGGCTTTTTTTTTTTATTTTTAATTTTTGTAGAGACATAGGTCTCACTATTTTCCCAGGCTGATCTCGAACTCCTGGCCTCAAATGATTTGCCTGCGTTGGCCTCCTAAAGTGCTGAGATTAAAGGGATGAGCGAATGTACCCAGCTCATTTACAGTATTTTATTTTATTTTTTTTATTTTTATTTTTTTTTGAGATGGAGTCTTGCCCTGTTGTCCAGGCTAGAGTGCAGTGGCGTGATCTAGGCTCACTGCAACCTCCAACTCCCTGGGTCAAGCAATTCCCCTGCCTCAGCTTCCTGAGTAGCTGGGATTACAGGGGCATGCCACCATGCTCAGCTAAATTTTTTTGTATTTTTAGTAGAGACAGGGTTTCACCATGTTGGCCAGACTGCTCTCGAACTCCTGATCTTGGGCAATCCATCTGCCTTGGGATCCCAAAGTGCTGGGATTACAGGCATTGAGCCACTGTGCACGAACCGTTTTCAGTATTTTTGATGTTGACGTTAAGTATGTATACAATTGTTAAGCATACACTCACTGATAAACTAGAAAACCTTTCCCAACATCCTAATATACCCTTGAAGGATATCATAAATAGTGTGTTTAAGGGCTAGAGGAATGCTCCAAGTACTGTGATGAGGTTCATAGGATTGGGGGCTATTTGGAAGACCCTTTCAAGACATATAGCACAACTTTCCTATCTGTTAATTGTCTCTGTAGCATCCTCACAAAATCCACTGTTGGCTTGCAGGCCTTCAGAAATTGGCATTCACCAGTTCTGGAGGTGTTCTGTTTCATCTTTGCATAGCTCAGAGTATTCAGACGTCCTTATTTATGTAGAACTACACACAACAAAACTATTCGTCGACTTCCCACATTGCAGACAGCCCTTTGAGTTGTAAAGAGCCCTTCCCCATGTCTTTTATTTTCATTTCCTTAATATGTACTGATCCCTTTAACTGCTTTGATTTGGAGGACCCCCACCAGCCGGCTAATTAGATCCTGAATGCTTCATCAAAGTCCTTTTTAAATGGCATTGCCCTGAAGGCAAAGACAGACTCCCGCTTAGTAGGGGGGCTCATCAAATTAGAGAGGGTTGAGCACTTTTCTTTGACCCTTTCTTCTGATACTGACTTTGTATGGATCAGGCTTACCCCCTTCTCATCAGATTCTGGTCCTGCTCCGTATAAGACTTTGGCTCCTTTCCTGCAGACAGGCTCAGTGCTTCTTTGATAATTTTATGCTGCCATCTTGTGGCTAAATCGACAGTAGCGGCTTTTTGTGTTCTAATTTAGCAGCGGAGAGGATGTACAGATTAACATAATCACAAGCCTAGAACTGGAATAATCTGAATCTTTAAAAGAGGACCTGATTTCTTCCTATTGTGTGCCATGCAATTGGGAGCCCAAAGAAGAGGATGCAAACACAGCTATGGTATGGCTACAGAAAATATGCTTGAAACATCCCTATCAGAGCCCAGCTCTTACTAGCTAATTGACTTTGAGCAAGTCACTTTTCCTTCTAGTGTCTCAGTTTCCATACTTCTGACCCTAACAGGTTTATAAAATGAAGCCAAGCAGTAGTGAAGGTGAGGCCAGGTCCGGAAGGGGAGGAAGTAAAGTGAATTGAAAGCTGGTAGGGGCAGGGGAGTAAATAAAGCCTGAAGGTGACAAATGGCAGAAGAGGGCAGGACTGTATTAGGACATTCAGAGGCCTAGGCAAATATTTTTCAGAAGTTCCTTTTAGTGTAAAGTTTGATTAAAAATATATTACAAGGCTGGGCGTGGTGGCTCATGCCTATAATCACAGAACTTTGGGAGGCTGAGACGGGTGGATCACCTGAGGTTAGGAGTTTGAGACCAGCCTGGCCAACATGGAGAAACCCTGTCTCAACTAAAAATACAAAATTAGCCAGGCATGGTGTCTTTAATCCCGGCTACTCAGAACGCTGAGGCAGGAGAATCACTTGAACTCGGGAGGTGGAGGTTGTGGTGAGCCAAAATTGTGCCATTGCACTCCGGCCTGGGCAACAAGAGTGAAACTCCGTCTCAAAAGAAAAAAAAAAAAATATGTATATATATATATATATAACAAATACTTGGATGGGCCCATGTGAGTGATTTTCAAAGAAGATTTAGAATACCAGGTGGAGACTAAATGCTTACATATTTGTTTATTCAACAGTTCACATACCAATTTTTTATCATGACCTTGCACCTTATCTTCCTTTTTAGGTCCAGAAATCTCTTTGTGTTCTTTATTGTCAAATGCACCATTCCTGGCTAATTTCATATCTCCCTTCATGAGAAAAACATAGCAACATTGTACTACTTCCATTGCAATGGCACTTTAGAACCTCTTTGTATTGAAACAATATACATTTCTTGCTTTTGCAGTTTCTTTAGCCTAAGAGTCAACAGTGGACCTAGGTAGGCCATAGCTTTGACCTGTGACCAATGTGAGTGCCACCCCATATCGGCACATCAGCACCATTTTGCATGCCTAATCTTAAGAGTTCCCATTTAAAAAAATCCAATGACGACCAATGAGAGTGATTTGCTAGTGTGGCTGCCCACCTGGAACCAGGGTCTAGTCACAGAAACCCAGGACAACCAGTTTATAAATTGTGATTTTGCCTTTTTATTTCAAAAGGTATTTTTTGTGAAACAAAAGGTTTTAATTTCAGAGTCAAATTTATCAAGTTTTTTTTATAGTTGATGCTACTTGAGTCCTGTTTAGAAAATTTTTCCCTAACCAAATTTTTTCTTTCTTTTTTTTTTTTTTTTTTTTTGAGATGGAGTCTCGCTCTGTCACCCAGGCTGGAGTGCAGTGGCACCATCTCGGCTCACTGCAACCTTCGTCTCCCAGGTTCAAGTGATTTTCCTGCTTCAGACTCCCAAGTAGCTGGGATTATAAGCACCTGCCACTATGCTTGGCTAATTTTTGTATTTTTAGTAGAGACAGGGTTTTGCCATGTTGGCCAGGCTGGTCTCGAACTCTTGACCTCAGGTGATTCACCTGCCTCGGCCTCCCGAAGTGCTGAGATTACAGGAGTGAGCCACCGTGCCCGGCCAACCAAATTTCTTAAAAGTATAGAAAAATTTCCACACTTATAGAAACTTCTAGTAGATAAACATGTGTTAGAGGTTTGGTAATCCAGTCTTTCCCGTAGCCACTTTATAGGTGTCACTGTAAGTAGTCTCACTTTTTGTTAAGCACTGTTTTCTCAAAGATACCATTGTTTCGTACCACTTTACAATACAATTACCCTCATTTGGAATGACAAGTCAGATTACTTTTGTTGTTTGATCCAAGGACACTTGGAAGATGGAGGGTATTTCTTAAGGAAGAAAATTTGCATACTTTATTATTTATCTGGAAACTGAAGAGCATGCTTACCGGATAGATTTGGGTTGATAGTTATACTTTCTAGTTCAGCCAGTGGGAGGGTAATGTATTCTTTGACTTTCTAGAAGTTGCTCTATGATACTTAGCTGCCATTGTCTCCCTTCCAGTTCTCTGTTGTTTCTCAAAGAACATAGAAGAGTTTATGAGATTAATTGTTCGCATTGAAATAGCCAGGTTTCTGAGGGCAGCTTTGGCTTTTATATGAGCTTTTTTTCCTCCCACATACCAGTTACTGACAGAGGGTCAACTTCACTGTTGTGCCATTACGGTTGGTCCAATGTCGGATTCCTCAGATTCACGGAGGAAATAGGAAATAGGAAAATAGAAAGATTAAAGAGTCATAGCTAAAAAATTACAAACAAGTCACAAACAACACTCTTTCCTGATTATTTAGGAACCAAATAACCATTGTATGAAATGTCTTTCTTTCCTTCTTCTCTCTTGCTCACCAATTGACTCATAAGCACTTCGGTTCTCTCATATGGGAGCCATACAAGGTAGAGAGTTGGAGTAAAAAATACATTGACACAGAATCATGGTGTGTGACCTCATACACATGATGTAACCTCTATAGGACTCTGTATGATAATGTATAAACCAGGAATAATCCTTCATTATTATGTTTGTAATCTATTACATTGGATAATGGAATGGAGAGTCCCTTGAAGATGGTACCACCTTCAATGTATTACTCCTTTCTAGCGTCTTTGGTTCAAAAGTTTGGTGCAGGAGTTACAAATTCTGGTTTGAATGATACATTTGGATACTTTACATCAAAGCTCTATCTATCCCTTCCACGAATCTCAAAACCAAACTGAATTAACATTTTGACATTTATAATGCAGTTTATGGAGAATTTTAGCATTAATTATTGCTTGATTTATTCAATGTCCTTATGTTATAGATGAGAACTGGAAAACCCATTGAGGTTGTGACTCATGGACTAGAAATGAAGTCTACTTCCAGTTAATGCTTTTTCCAGTATGTCTTTGCTTTCTTCAAATTTCCTTTTTGTAGTTACTGGGTAAATTTTCAACCAACCAAATCACAAAGATGTCGGGCTTTCAATCTTCTAGGCCACGCCTCTTATGCTCTCTCCGCCCTCAGCCCCCCCCACCCCGCTCAGTTCTTAAAGCGCTGCAGTTCGCTGCTGCAGCCATATTTCTTCCTCTCCCGGGGCTGGAAGCTTCCTTACTGAAGATCTCTCTGCACTTGGGGTTCTTTCTAGAACATTTTCTAGTCCCCCAACACTCCTTATGGCGTATTTCTTTAGAAAAAATCACCTAAATTCCATAAAATATTTTAAAAATTCTATACTTTAACCAGGTGTTTTCTTGACACGTCCTCCATATTTTTTTTGAAAGTATTTGGAATATTTTGAGGCAATTTTTTATATTTAAGGAATTTTTTTGGGGGATCATTTTTGGTTGACATCTTTGCTTTTTGTGGGTCAGTCTTCTATTCTTCCACTCTCTTTTCTATATTTGCCCATCGGGGCTGCGGATACCTGGTCTTATTTTTTCTTTGCCCAACGGGGCCGTGGATACCTGCCTTTTAATTCTTTTTTTTACTTGCCCATCGGGGCCGCGGATACCTGCTTTTTTTTTTTTTTTTTCCTTAGCCCATCGGGGCATCGGATACCTGCTGATTCCCTTCCCCTCTGACCCCCCAACACTCTGGCCCATCGGGGTGACGGATACCTGCTTTTAAAAATTTTTCTTTTTTTTGGCTCATCGGGGCTTCGGATACCTGCTTTTATTTTTTATTTTTCCTTGCCCATCGGGGCCTCGGATACCTGCTTTAATTTTTTTTTTTCCTGGCCCATCGGGGCCGCGGATACCTGCTTTGATTTTTTTTTGATCGCTCATCGGTACTTTTTATGGATGAAAAAATGTTGGTTTTGTGGGTTGTTGCACTCTCTGGAATAACTTCACTTTTTTTGCTGCTGATCATTTGGTGGTTTGTGAGTGTATCTACGCCTTTGACAGGGGAATGACTCTGCAGTTAAGCTAAGGGCGTGTTCAGGTTGTGGAGGAAAAGTGGCCGCCATTTTAGACTTGCCGCATAACTCGGGTTAGGGCTAGTTGTTTGTGCTAATTATAAACTAGGGAGGCAAGATGGATGTTAGCTGGTTAGGCAGAGGAAGTCATGTGCCTTGCATGAGCTAAACCTATCTGAATGACGATTTGGGGCTTTTTAGGAGCTTTGCGTGATTGTTGTATCGCGAGGCAATAAGACAGAATCGTCTTGTATCAGTACAAGGGACTAGTTGAAAATGAGAGATTCGAAAAGACTAAGGTGCAGGACTTAAAATGGCGATTTTGACATTGCGGCATTACTCAGCATGGCGGGCTGCGCTTTGTTAGATTGTCTAAAATGGCGGATCCAGTTATGTCGCAGCGTTCAAGTGGCGGGAGGCCACATCATGATGGGCGAGGCTTTGTTACAGTGGTTAGCATGGTGGTGGACATGTGCAGTCATACAGGAAAAAATGGCGGCTGAAGGTCTTGCCGCAGTGTAAAACATGGCGGGCCTCTTTGTCTTTGCTGTGTGCTTTTCGTGTTGGGTTTTGCTGCAGGGACAATATGGCAGGCGTTGTCATCTGCATATCATGGCTCTTGTCACGTGGATATCATGGCGGGCTTTTGCTCTGTGCAATCATGGCGGGCTTGCCGCATTGTTAAAGATGGCGGTTTTTGCCGCCTAGTGCTGTGCAGAGCGGGAGAAAAGGTGGGATGGACAGTGCTGGATTGCTGCATAACCCAACCAATTAGAAATGGGGGTGGAATTGGTCACAGCCAATTAGAGCAGAAGATGGAATTAGGCTGATGACACTGTCTGGCTACTCAGCGAGTACTTGGGTGAATTAGCATAGCACTTTGCAGATGTCTTTAGCTAGTCAGGAGTGGAGGGGCCACTTGTATGTCTCCCATTGGGCGGTACATAAGGTATTTTCAAGGTCTTTTCAAGGATATTTGGTCTTTTCACCTCTGTCCCCTTTCATTTGTCCCCCTCCTGTCCAGTACTGCGTCTTGCAGTGCTGGATATATGGCTGTGTGGTCAGAACCTCACTCCATTCCTCCGTATTGGTGCCTTGCCTAAGGCTAAGTCTGTTAGCCCCCATCCCCCACTCCCCACCCCCACCCCCACCCCCCTCCCCCGCCGCCCCACCCCCTCTGGTCTGCCCTGCACTGTGGCCATTGGCAGTGCTCCAGGCATGCTTGGTGTGGACGTGGTGGTGAGCGGTGGCAAGGACCAGAATGGATCGCAGATGATCGTTGGCCAACAGGTGGCAGAAGAGGAATTCCTGCCTTCCTCAAGCGGAACACACTTACCCCTTGGCTAATGCTGGGGTCGGATTTTGATTTATATTTATCTTTTGGATGTCAGTCATACAGTCTGATTGTGTGGTTTGCTAGTTTGAATTTAAGTCTTAAGTGACTATTATAGGAATGTATTATGAGGCTTTATTTGTAGAATTCATTTTAATTACAGTTAATGAGTTTTCATTTTGCGTTCCTTAAAATTCCTTAAAGTTTTCAGTTTCTCTTTAGAAATTCCTTGACCTTTTTTTGGCAGTAGTCAAAGTCAAATCATTTACAATTTAAAAAAATTGATGATTATTTTCTTTGAAATTGACTTAACTACTTTCCTTTGGATTTTTGAAGAGTTGTAGCACAGAAACAGTTAAAAATTTAACTTCGTGACCTAATGTAAAAAAGAGTGTTGACCTAATGTAAAAAAGAGTGTTTGAAGGTTTACACAGGTCCAGGTCTTGCTTTGTTCCCATCCTTGATGCTGCACTAACTGACTAATCACCTACTTATCAGGCAGGAAACTTGAATTGCTGTGGTCTGGTGTTCTCTATTCAGACTTACTAAATTGGAGTATTAACGTCCATATTTCACTTTTCTATTGTATCCTGCCTGCGTAGTTTCCAGTTCTTCCCCAGCCCTCCCAGCAAACCCCCAGTCTAGCCCTAGCCCTTCTCTCCCCACCCAGCTCTGCCCCAGCCCCAGTCCCCTAGTGCCCCAGCCCTAGCCCCAGTCCCAGTCCTAGCCCTTGAGTCCCCCAGTCCTGCCCAGCTTCTCTCGAAAGTCACTCTAATTTTCAAAATAAGTCGTCCATTGTTTATCCTATTACACTGGGATATTCTGTTTACCCTTGGCATTGCTGAATTTCTGTACTGACTCCTTGACCATTTTCAGTTAATGCATACAATCCCATTTGTCTGGGGTCTCAGAACAAAGAATTTCTTTACCCGGTACGTTGAGGTTAGGGAATATTAATTGAGAGCTTTCTATCAGAGCATTATTGCCCATAATTTGAATTACTTATCGTTTTCTCAATCCCTTGCCCTTAAAGGAGAAACCATTTATCTGTCATTGCTTCTGTAGTCATAGTCCCAATTTTGAGTAGTGGCTTTTTCTCACGTACTGTGTTGCCACCTAAAACTGTGCAGTGAGTAAAATTCTGATTACCAGTAATCCTGCCCATTGGATTAGACAGCACTCAACTCCATTTGCATTCAGCAGGGGGTCTCAGACAACCCAAGTCTTTTGTTGAACAGTTAAAATGCTCAGTCACAATTGTCATAGCTTTAACTATTAAACAAAGGCACCCTACTGCGCTTTTTGCTGTGCTTCTGGGGAATCCTGCAGTTCTTGGATAATTAAAGAACCAAGTAGTAATTGTTAATTGTCTCACCCATTAATCATAAAGACTTCCAGTCACCTTTGCATTTGCCTTCAGGCAGTGCTGACTACCTGAGATTTAACAGTGTCGGAAATTACTGAGTAAACTCCTAATTATCCATAGTTCTGTTAGTTACACTATGGCCTTTGCAAACGTCTTTGCACAACAGCAGAGGGACTCATTCTTAGAGCCCCTTCTCTTGGACTGTTAATGGATACAATAGTAATTATTCATGGTTCTGCCTAACAGAAAAGACCAACTTATGTATGCCCTTAACATTACTCCTAGTTAGTGTGAACTACCTACAGCTTTGCATTAATATGTAAAACACTAATTGTCCATGGTCCCATCCATTAGTCTAGGTTGTCCCCTTTGCCATTGCTGCTGAGTTCTGACTACCCAAGTTTCTTTCTCTTAAACAGTTGATCCCTGGTGGTCTAGTGGTTAGGATTTGGCGCTCTCACTGCCGTGCCCGGGTTCAAAAAGAAAAGAAAAAAAAAAAAAAACAGTTGATACATATAATTGCATATATCCATGGTTCTGTGCAATAAAAATGGATTCCTACCGCATCCTCTGGGATGTTGCTAATGAGAGCAGATTATTCAGTAACAGCTCTTGGACAGCTAATTGCTCAGTTGCAATTGTCCAGAGTCCTGTCCATTAGAAAGGGCCGCTGTATCCTATTTGCACACTACAATGTGGGCTGATCACCCAAGGACTCTTCTTGTGTATTGATGTTCATAATTGTATCTATCCACGACCATGTGCACTAACCCTTCCACTCCCTTTGTATTCCAGCAGGGGACCCTTAGTATACAAGACCTCTGTACGAGGGCAGTTTATGTGCACAATCCTAACTGATTAGAAGTGAGTCTTTTATATCAAGGTTCCTGTACCATCTTTGCTTTACATCAAGAGGGTCCTGATTACCTAATGCCCCTCCTCCAGAAATTATTGATGTGCAAAATGCATTTGTCCCTATCTTGTATTAGTCTGGGATCTCATCCCCTCATATTCCTTTTGTCTTACAGCAGGGGGTACTTGAGACTGTTAATGCGCATAATTGCAATTATCGTCTCTTCCATTAAATTAAGATCCCAACAGCTCACACCCTCTTGGCATTATAGTAGAGGGTGCTAATCACAAGGACATTTCTTTTGTACTCAATGTTCTACGTGGATTTGTCCTTCTTTCTGTGCACTAAAGACCCCACTCCTTGTGTTCAGCAGTGGATGACCTCTACTCAAGACCTCTGCACTAGGATAGTTAATGTGAACCATGGCAATTGCTCACAACAATGTCTTTCAGATCAGATCCATTGCACCCTCCTTGTTTTACAGCAAGGGGTATTAATTACCTATGTTACATTTCCCTGGGACTGTGAATGTGCAAAATTCCAATGTTCATGGTCTCTCCCTTTAAACCAATATTCTACCCCTTTTACATTACAGAAAGGGATGCTAGCAACCCAAAGTCTTTCTCTTGGGACTCTTAATGTGTATATTTCTAATTGTCCATGACTCTTCATGTCCATGCTTTCAATTGTCTATGGTCCCTCCCAATAAGCTAATGTCTTAACTTCTCAGTATCGTACCAGGGGTTACTGTTTGCCTAAAGCCTTTTTTGAACTTTTAATGTGCAAAATTGCCCTGAGGCCGGGTGTGGTGGCTCACAGCCGTAATCCCTGCACTTTGGGAGGCTGAGGTGGGAGGATGCCCTAAGGCCAGAAGTTTGAGACCAGCCTGGCCAACATATAAAGAAAAAAAGCAAAACAATTGCTCAGGAATTCCATCCCCCTCCCACCTCCTTGGCAAAGCAGCAGGAGTGCTAACTAGCTAGTGCTGCTTCTCCTATACTGCTTAAATGCACATAATTAACAATAGTTGATGTGCCCCAGTGTTAGAGTAGAATCCTGGGTCCTTGCTCCATTTGCATTACTGCAGGAGCTTCTAAATAGCCTGAATTCACTCTCGTACTGTTAATGTGCATACTTATATTTGCTCTTATACCTTTTTACCAAGTAAGGACACCACCCACTCTATTTACATTCCAGCAGGAAGTACCTACTACTTAAGATCCTTAGATTAGTAAAGTTAGCATGCATAATCTTAGTTGTTGCATGCACATTTTCAGTTGTCTACAGCTGTGCCTTTTATCAGGACTCCTGTACTTATCAAAGCAGAGAGTGGTAACCAACATTAAGCCCTTCTCTTCAGACTGTAGATGCATATAATTGCAGTTGTCAATGGTCCTTCGATTAGACTTGGGTTTCTGACCTTTCACACCCTCTTTGCTTTACTGCATGGGGTACTATTACTTAAGGCCCCTTTCTCAAACTGTTAATGTGCCTAATGACAATTACTTTAGGATCCTTCCTTTTGACACTCCTTTTGAAGGACAGCATGGTTGGTGACACCTAAAGCCCCATTTCTTGGCCTCCAATATGTATGATTGTATTTGTCCAGGTTGTTATGCACTAGAGAAGGAAAGTCCTCCCCTCATCCCCATTTTCATTCTAGCAGGAAGTGCCCACCCATAAGACCCTTTTATTTGGAAAGTCTAGGTGCACAATTGTAAGTGACCACAAACATGCCTCTTGGACATTAATGTGTGTAATTGTGCACTGCTCATTCCATGTGAAATAGGTCCTACTCTCAGACCACTTTTGCAGTACAGAAGGGGTGCTAATAACCAAGTCCCCTTTTCTTGGCCTGTTATGTGTGATTATAATTGTCTGGGTTCCTATGCACTAGAAAAGGAGGGTCCTCTCCACATATCTCAGCAGGGAGTGCCCACTCCCTAAGACCCTCACATTCGGACAGTCAAGGTGCATGATTGTTAAGTGAATACAACCATGCACTTTAGACATGGATGGACATAACTACACACAGCTCATCACAGCTGAATAAAATCCTACTTTCAGACCCCTTTTGCAGTACAGCAGGGGTGCTGATCACCATGGCCCCATTTCCTGGCCTGGTATGTGTGTGATTATATTTGTCCCGGTTTCTGTGTATTAGATGTGGAAACCTCCCTTGCCACACCCCACCCCCAATCTCTCTTTCCCTTCTAGCAGGGAATGCCTGCTCCGTAAGACCCTTACATTTGGACAGTTAAGGTGCACAATTATAAGTGACCACAACCATGCACCTTGGACAATTAATGTGCGTAACTGCACACGGCCCATCTCATCTGAATAAGGTCCTACTCTCAGACTCCTTTTGCGGTACAGCAGGGGTGCTGATCACCAAGGCCCTTTTTCCTGGCTTGATATGTGTGGGATTATATTTGTCCTGGTTCCTGTGTAATAGACATGGAAGCCTCCCCTGCCATACCCTACCCACAATCTTCCTTTCCCTTCCAGCAGGGAGTACCTGCTCCATAAGACCCTTACGTTTTGACAATCAAGATGCACAATCGTGAAGTGACTACAGGCATGCACCTTGGACATTGATGTGCGTGACTGCACACGGCCCATCCCATCTGAATACGGTCCTGTTCTCAGACCCCTTTTGCAGTACAGCAGGGGTGCTGGTCACCAAGGCCCCTTTTCCTGGCCTGTTATGTGTGTTGATTATATTTATCTCAGTTCCTGTGTAATAGACATGGAAGCCTCCCCTGCCACACCCCATTCCCAGTCTTCCTTTCCCTTCCAGCAGGGAGTGCCCATTCTGTAAGACCCTTACATTTGGACAGTCAAGGTGCACAATTGTAAATGACCACAGGCATGCACCTTGGACATTAATGTGCATAACTGCACACGACCCATTCCATGTAAATAAGGTCCTACTCTCAGACCCCTTTTGCAGTACAGCAGGGGTGCTGATCACCAAGGCCTCTTTCCCTGCCCTATTATATGCGTGATTGTATTTGTCTGGGTTCCTGTATATTAGAAAAGGAAGCTTTTCCTGCCCCACCCCCACTCCCAGTCTTCCTTTCCTCTGCAGCAGGGAGTGCCCACTCCATAAGACCCTTACATTTGGACAATCAAGGTGCACAATTGTAAGTGACCACAGCCATGCACCTTGGACATTGATGTGCATAACTGCACATGGCCCATCCCATCTGAATAAAGTCCTACTCTTAGACCCCTTTTGTGGTACAGCAAGGCTGCTGAACACCAAGGCCCTTTTGTCTGGCCTGATATGTGTGTGATTATATTTGTCCCGGTGCTTGTGTAATAGACACGGAAGCCTCCCCTGCCACACCCTAACCACAATCTTCCTTTCCCTTCCAGCAGGGAGTGCCCGCTCCGTAAGACCCTTAACATTTGGACAATCAAGGTGCACAATTATAAGTGACCACAGACACGCACCTTGGACATTGATGTGTGTAACTGCACATGACCCATCCCATCTGAATAAGGTCCTATCCTCAGACACCTTTTGCGGTACAGCAGGGGTGCTGGTCACCAAGGCTCTTTTTCCTGGCCTGGTATGTGTGTGATTATATTTGTCCCGGTTCCTGTGTAATAGACATGGAAGCCTCCCCTGCCACACCCCACCCGCAATCTTCCTTTCCCTTCCAGCAGGGAGTGCCCGCTCCATAAGACCCTTACATTTGGACAGTCAAGGTGCACAATTGTAAGTGACCACAGGCACGCACCTTGGAATTGATGTGCGTAACTGCGCACGGCCCATCCCATCTGAATAAGGTCCTGTTCTCAGACCCCTTTTGCAGTACAGCAGGGGTGCTGATCAACATGGCCCCTTTTCCTGGCCTGTTATGTATGTGATTATATTTCTCCGGGTTCCTGTGTAATAGACATGGAAACCTCCCCTGCCACACCTCACCCACAGTCTTCCTTTCCTTTCCGGCAGGAAGTGCCTGCTCCATAAGACTTATGTTTGGACATTCAAGGTGCACAATTGTAAATGACCACAGGCACGCACCTTGGACATTGAGGTGCATAACTGCACATGGCCCATCCTATCTGAATAAGGTCCTACTCTCAGACTCCTTTTGCAGTACAGCAGGGGTGCTGATTACCAAGGCCCATTTTCCTGGCCTGTTATATGTGGGATTATATTTATCCAGGTTTCTGTGTACCAGACAACGAAGCCTCCTCTGCCCCACCGCACCTACCTGCAGTCTTTTCCTCCCAGCAGGGAGTGCTCTACAAGACCCTTACATTTGGACAATAAGGTGCACAATTGTAAGTGACCACAGGCACGCACCTTGGAAACTGATGTGCATAACTGCACACAGCTTATCTTATTTGAATAAGGTCCTACTCGTAGACTCCTTTTGCAGTATAGTTGGGGTGCTGATCACTAAGGCTCTTTTCTTGGCTTGTCCATATTCCTGCCTACTAGATAAGGACACCTTCTCATACACTCTCTGCTTTTCAACAGGGAGTACTCACTGCTTCAAGATTCTTACATTTTTCCAAAGTACATGGTTTTAATTGACCACAGCAATGTCCCTTGGACATTAATGTACATAAGCACCACAAGGTTCATCCTAATTAAACAAAGTCTTACCCTCTCACCCTCCACTTGCAGTTTACCAGGGTTGCTGACCCCTAAGTCCCCTTTTCTTGACTTGTTGATATGCATAATTGCATTTATGTGGGTTCTTGTACCCCAGATAAGGATGTTCCACCTCTTTTCAATACTGGGTGCCAACTCCTTATGATAATTACATTTGGACAGTTAATGTGAATGATTGCAGCTGTCCGTAACCCTATCACTTCTTGGACAATTGTACCCCCTTTGGATTACTTGGGGCATACCACTTTCCTCCAAGGCCCCTTTTGGTGAACTATTAATATACATAATTGAAATTTTCGTTTCTCTTTGTCAGTAGATTAAGGTCATACCCCCTCACCTGTCCTTTGTAGTACAGCAGGATGTCCTGATCAACCAAACTCCTGTTGTTGTGGACTGTTAATACATGCAATTACATTTGCTTGTGGTCTGTGCACTAGATAAGGATCCTACCTACTTTCTTAGCATTTTTAGCAGGTAGTCCCCACTTTTCAAGACTCTTTCACTTGGAATGTTCATGTGCACAAACACAATTTTCTAAGCATGTTCCTGTACCTTCTTTGCTTTTAGAGCAAAGTGTAATAGACATGGAAGCATCCCCTGCCACACCCCACCCACAATCTTCCTTTCCCCTCTGGCAGGGAGTGTCCGCTCCATAAGACCCTTACATTTGGACAATCAAAGTGCACAATTGTAAGTGATGGGGATGCTATTCACTTAATGCCCCTTGTTTTGGACTTAATATGCATTAATGCAATTGTCTGCCTCTTCTTTTAGACTAAGACTTGATTTCCACATACTTCTCTTCCATCAGGGGCATGTTAACTATGAATGGACCCTTTTCTTTTTAATATTAATGTCATAATTCTATTTGTGGACCTGTGTAGTAGAAAAAGACCCTGTGTTCCTACCACTATGCTTTGGATTGCTACTGAGGAGTGCTAACTACTCATAATCTCAGCTCTTGGACAATTAACATGCAATAATAACAATTATCAAGGGTACTGATTATTAGATAAGATTCCTCGATCTTTTTTGCATACATCGGGGATACTGACCCACTAAGGTCCCTTGTACTATTAATGTGCATATTTGTAATTACACATGTTTCCTTCTGTTAGAGTGGGATATTATGCCCTTGTACCCTCTTTGTATTACTGCAGGGGCTGCTGACTACTCAAAACTTCTCCTGGGACTGTTAATAGGTACAATGGCAGTTATCAATGGTTTTTCCCCTCCCTGACCTTGTTAAGCAAGCACCCCACCCCACCCTACCCTCAGTTCCCATGGCATAATAAAGTATAAACATTGCAGTATTCCATGCACTTGTCCCTCAAACAGTGGTCCATACTCCCGCCCCATTTGCATTGCTCCAGTGTGTAAAATCACAGGTAGCCATGGTGTCACGCTTTACATCCTCGCCCTGCCCCTTGTGTGCCCTTGGCCCCTTTTTACAGACTATTGTTCACAATCTCAGGTGTCCATATATTCAGCTATTAGATAAGATTATGTTCTCTCCCTTCTCCCTTCCCCCTACCGTGCCCCTTTTGCCTCTTTGCTGGGTAATGTTGACTGGACAAGGCCTTTTCTCTTAGACTTAAAAAATTATCAGTGGCACTTTCCTTGGTCCCACCCATTATACATGAACCCCTCTACTTTCTTTCGCATTGCTTCTGAGTAGCGCTGACTACCCAAAGCCCCTTCTGGGTTATTAATGAACACAGTACCGATTGTCCCATTTTTCAGCACATCAGTCCAAGAGCTCCCTACCACTTTGGTGTGTTTGTGCAGTGTTGACTATGAAAAGCAGGCCTGAACTAAGTGGATAAGCCTTCACTCTTTTTCTTTCATTTATTAATGATCCCAGTTTCAATTATTATCAGATTCTGAGGACAAGAACCATTCTTGCCCACCTCTGTTACTGCTTTACTGTGCAGAGTACTCAAAGCAAGTCAGACCCAGGAAGCTGGATTGCCATCTTCTATTTTGTGTTTCTAGTGCACACTATCAAATTGCCTCCCCAAGAAGGAAGGTTGGCACTTCCTCTGCATTCTTCTTTCCAGAGAAGATTGCCTGGTTAAAGAATCTCTTGTCATCTCTTTTGTATATTGTTATTGTAAAGTGCCAAATGCCAGGATACAGCCAGAAAAATTGCTGTTGTGATTATTTAAAAAAAAAATTTAAGAAAGACATCTGGATTGTAATGTGGACTCAATAACCTGGTCATTATTTTTTGAAGCCAAAAATCCATTTATACTATGTACTGTATGACCAGTGTCATTTTAACTGAGGGTGGTGAGTCTGTGGATAGACCACTGTGACTCTTGCTATTTTAATATTATCAAAGGCTTTCTAGAGTGAAACTCTTAAGACCAGCATCTTTGTGTGGGCTTTACCAGCATTCACTTTTAGAACTACCTACATTTTATAATCCTTTAATTTCTTCACCTGGAGCACCTCCCCCTACTTATTTCGAGAAGATTGAAGTAAAACGATTAAATAAGAAAACGTATGCAGAGGTGCTTTTAAAAGAAGATGCCACCTTTTTGATTAATCTATTATGTAAAATGAAGAATCTAATTATACTAAAAATTTGAAGTAGTTTGAAGTATCACACTGAAGGTGAGGACTTAAAAATGATGGAACCAGTTCCCTATTTCATAAAAAAAATAAGCCAAAATTAAATACTATATTGTATATAAATTTCAAAAGTGAGACAGCTGCCTAATAGAAATGAATAATATCCCAGCCACTAGTGTACAGGGTGTTTTGTGGCAAAGGAGTATGTAATATGGAACTGCTCAAGCAAATTAGTCCTCACAACAGTAGTTCTTTGTAATAACTGAAAAAGAATACTGTTTCTCTGAGAAGGATGTCAAAAGATCGACCCAGCTCAGGGAGCAGTTTGCTCTACTAGCTCCTCGGACAGCTGTAAGAAGAGTCTCTGGCTCTTTAGAATACTGTAAGTACTACTTTATAGCTATTAAGTAATCTTTTTCCTATTCTATTTTCTTTCTCTTAGATGCCACCTATAGAAAAGTCAGAGGGTCCAGTAAGTTTCTTTCCTTCTTCCCACCTCATCTGCAATATATATATATATATGTATATGTAGATAGATGCATACATAAATATGCACATGTGAGTTAACCAGCAAAACTGTAGAATTAATATTGTGAACCCAGCTCTATGCTAGGTTACACTGATAACCTGGGTAGGAATGATATTGTCTTTTATAATTTCATTCCTGAGATGGTTGTATTGTTGAGGAGCTAATGTAAGCACACTTGAAATAACTTTAGAAAATAATAATCAAGTGGTGTTTTGTGTGAACCATACGTAGTAGATTTAAGAAGGGAACCCACAAGGATTTGAAGTTGATAGGATAAACTTAAAGAAGTGGGTTTGCTTTTTCTCTTTAAGCCAAGATAGGATTAATACTGCAGCCATCTTGATAGTCTAGTTGGTTTATTTTAATGTCATTTGTTTTTTACCTCTTTTGAAGCCATGGAAAGAGATTAAAGGGATAGGGCATAGCCATTGTGTTTGCCAAGGCTGGCAAATTAGTGATTGTTAAATCTCATAAGCTTGAGTATTTTAAAGTTCAGAGATTGAAGGTATAAATCTAATACTTTGGCTCTTTGCACAATTTTGCTACATTTCTGCCCAAGAACAGATGATCATGGATAATGAATATCATAGATACATTTTTTTAGTTTGGAATCTTTTTGCCAAGAGGGTAGTGGAGAAGTGTAAGTCAAAACCTTGACCTTCCTTGTCTACTTTATGCTGTAGTTTATATACACTCTTTCCTCCCACCTTTTGCAAAGCTAAAAGAATCTTAGCCTCCTTAATGTAAAACAAACACAATGGTCCAGCTGAAAAACTGTTTAACATAACATTTGAAACTTTTTTTCTGGTGCACATTCATGTGTCGCAGCAGGAGCAACAAGAACTATGTCAATGAACTGGCTTCACTTATAGCCCATTTTAATTCATATCCCTATTTCCTCATGGCTTGTTTCCATGCCCCCTACCCCCTTCTCCAGATGCTTAACGACATTGTCTGGCTGACTGGGGATAACATCATGGTTTTGAGCCTTCTTGGAAACGTGGTCTGTGCCATTGTTTCTCAAACTTAATGTTTCAGGATGAAACACCTTCTAAAGGAACAAAATTTTCTGAGATCCTAAAAAAACATGTTTTGAGGAACACTGAATTAACAGTTATTTGAAATGTAAATATGTTTTCCAATTTCACATTGTCTTTGCCAAAGATGTGTTTTGTGTAATTCATGCAGAACTTGGGGATCCATGAGAATATACCCCAAACCCCCAGGGTTACCACCCTGATTTGAGAAACACTGGTCTATGCTTATGAAATCTTCTATTGCTAATTAAATTGTCATTCATTGTCAACATGCAGCTATAATTATTATTGAATTTGTTATAAAGAAATGAATTTAGAGATGATTCTGTGTCTTAGCTCAAGAAGAAGGATGGCTCGATTTTAGGTGGATTGATTCTACTAGATAGCTTCCAAAGGTGAATCTTGAAGCTGTATTTAAATTAATTGCTTGAAATAATTTCCACCTTTAAGAAAAATCTCTAGCAGTTATAAAAGGGGATGCTCTGGAAATGTGGGCATCTTCAAAATAGAGATAATTCTTGTGTTAATCCAACAAATGTTATTGTGCCAGGTGCTGCAATAAATAGCAAAACCAAATACATGATTTCTATCTAGGAATTTGCTTTCTCATGGAGGATGCAGAAGGAAATCATTACGGTGTTGGGCAGAAACACCTAGATTTTAGTCCTGGCTCTCACTTTGGTTCAAATCACCATCAGGCTGACCATCTCGAGATTGCCAGTGAAATAAGATAGGGGCTTAAATCAAATACTTCAATCCCTGAAAGTGACATTTTGTCATTCGGAAAATTTTCAAAAGACTAATAAACATTTTTTTCCACATTTTTCTAAATGATTATTGTAATTTCTTTTCTGACTTTTCCCTTTATAAAACCTTGACATGTAGGACTGGAGGAAGTTTTCTGACCATTTTCTCATATCCCCTTTCAGCTTTATCTTTCTGCAACTTCCATTTCTCTAGCCACCTCCCAAAATTACAGACGACTATGAGACCCAGGGCTGCCGTGATCAGGCATTCATAATTTCTTTTCAGGGTGTTTGTGCCCTGGTTATCAAATGTACACCTGGATTGGAGTTTTGTGTCTTAAAGTAATGAATTAAGAGTTGACCTTTGTTGACTGCTAAAACAGTCTTACATGTGAAAGCATCCTGGGAAAATCTGTTACCAGCTTAAAGAGAAAGAAACTAATGATTATATCTGAACTGAGCTAATGTTCCCCCAAACTTTATAAGTTTGGATGTCAAAAAGTAATGATATGTATAGTTAAACAGGGCTAATGACTTCCTCTGTCTTGTCTTAAAGACTGGATTGGGAGAAAATTGACCAGTGCTAGACTTTATTATGGGTAGACTTAAAGTATTTCCCTTAACCAATTACAATGCTGTTCTTCTAGTGTCCCCAGAAATATGAGAGGTTATGTAGTACACCAAATAATACCCTCTTATTGCATAATCTAATAACATGCTTATAATAATTTAAAAATAGGGATATGACTGAAATATCACTGCACTTTACCAGGTCCCATTATAAAATATCTAGGTTACTTTACCCATAACTTTGAAAATTATTGGCATAGTATATTTTATAGAATGTTGTTAGTGTGATTGGCATGGTACAGTGCTGGGATGTAATCACTCATTAAAGTTTTCCAGCCTTACAGGTCTCCCCTGACTGAAAATCAGCTACTCACTGACTTATTTATTACAGCAGATTGACGACTTCTTTCCAGGAAATCTGCTATGTACAAAAACAAAGCTTAATTGCCAATGTTTTTTTAAAAACAACTTTTTTATATTATGGATACCTGGTAATTTGTATATTTTAACATCAAAATTACCTATTACAAACCCATATAAACAGAAAAGAAAGAGTAAGTCTTTAGGCCAAGACTTACTGCAAAGAATGATGGTACCTACTATAGCAAAGTTTGGAACATAGACTTACCAGTTCTCAGGTTCCATTTTGCTTGCTTTTTAAAAAACTATGTCTTAAACGTCTTCAACATTTGGTTGGGAGATTTTTGGAAAAAATAACCTTTTAATGTTAGAACAGTGTAGAGATTTACAGAATGATTCTGAAGATAGAGTTTCTGTGTCCTTCACACCCAGTTTTTCCCAGTGTTAACATCTTACATTAGTTTGGTACGTTTGTCACGATTAACAAACCAATATTGATACATTATTATTAACCAAAGTCCATACTTTATTCATATTTCCTTAGTTTTTCCTTAATGTTCTTTTTGTGTTCCAGGATTCCATTGAAGATACCACGTTGCATGTGTCCTTAGTAGTCATGCCCCCTTTGGCTCTCTTGGTAATGACAGTTTCTCAGACTGTTTGTTTTTGATGAACTTCACAGTTTTGAGAACTAATGGTCCAGTGTTCTATAAAATGTCTCTCTCTATTTGAATTTGTCTGATGTTCCTCTCATGATTAGATTGGGTTTATGAGTCTTTAGGAGGAAGACTACAAAGGTAGAGTGCCATTTATCAAGAGTACATACTATCAACATGAGGTACTATTTGTCAGGTTTCTCCATCATAAAATTAGCCTTTATTTTTCCATTTCCATACTGTACTCTTCACATAGGAAGTCACTATGTGCAGCCAGCACTTAAGGAATGGGAAATTATCTTCCACTTCTCGGAGGGAAGAGTATTTACATAAATTATTTGGAATTCTTTTGCATGGGATGTCTTTTCTTCACAATATATGTGTTTATTCAGTCTTTTATATCAGTATGATCTCATGGATATTTTATACTCTGGGTCATAATACAATTTTACTTTATTCTGTTCAAATTAATACAGCTTTGGCCATTGGGAGTTCTTTCAGTTGGCTTTGATATAACCCCATGAAAGTGGGTTTTTTGCTTGAGCACTTATTTTTGGCACTACAAGATGCTCCAGGCTCATTTGCATATCTCCTGCCTGGACCTAGAATGATGTATTTCTCCGAGGAACCTTGTTACCTTTTATTGGAGAATGATATTAGAAATCAAGAAGTGAGTGCTAGGTGTGCTCATTGCTCCTGGAGTGTCATTCCTTCAAGACTTTTTCAGTTGACAAGAGCAAGAGATATATGTTTGCACTCTCACTTGTATATATGCACAAATCTATAAATATATATAACCATTTGTATCTATAGTAAACTAAATGTGTTTATACCTACATCTCCAACTCTAATCATTGCCACATAGATCATTATAGCCTCACCTCCTTCCTTATCTGTTACCTCTCATTTTTACAGTGAGAAACCTGGCTTAGTTGGGAAATTTTTCTGTTAATATTAGAGTAATGAGTGTTTGACATTTGCTTCTATGGTTAAGTTTAGGGAGAGTTTAGCTGTAGGGTATTCTTGAAACTACAAATGACCCTTCTACCCTAAATGTTTCTGCTAGTTTTGAAACTTAAAACAGGTTGCAGAAACAAACTTTATCTTAACCAGAATTTTCTTCAATCCACATTTTAAAATTGATTTTCAGATTAAATTATTCTGATATCACCAGGTACGCTGTTCCTTGGGTGTGCATTTCTTCTTTCAGTTTTTTTTATGAGAGCTAAAGGACCCTGAGAATACTGGAGGTGGGAAAGGAGGGAAAAGGCATGTTCACACGTGGAATAGGAAAGGTCCATTTACTGACCTTCAGCTAGCCTTTCAAAGAGCCTATTTAAGACCCAAGGAGTAGATGCCTTCTTTGGCAATTGTAACCCAAATGCAATTTTTAACCTTTCAGTTTTAGTCAAGAAAGTTGGTGTGCTGATGCAAAAAGTGCTCTGATTAACAGCATTGCCACGTGCATTGCATATGAATCAGCAATTTAGCAACATGAAATTGTGTCGAGCATAATTTTAATGTTGTATATTAAGTATTAGAGACAGTGTTTCTCAAGTCTATAAGTTTGATAGTAGGGAGGTTTTCTTTCAAGAAAAGAATTATTCAGTGTGCACCTACATAACCACCACTTAGATTCTACAATTAATATTTTGCTATATTTGATTAAATGTTTTCTGTAAAAGAAAAATATTATGCACCCTTTAGGTTTGTGGGAATAATTGTTAAAGTGTATGAGCAAACCTGGAAAGAAATATATAGATCTATAATGCAACTGTAAAACATAGCAGATGTACAAATTCGTAGTTAACAGATACTAAAATGCTAATATGGTACTACTATTACGGTTTTATAGCTTCTTTTGAGGGGCATGTCTATACTATCACACGCTGTGTTCATGTACTTCACCAAACTGTGGTTTTCAAACTGCTTGAAATCCTGCTATTATAGCACATAGCAATGCTATTTGACTTTCATTTGGCACAAAACACATTTATATATTGTTTGCTCCTGTTCTTTTCTATAATCCCCAGGCAACAAAACTAGATCATTTGCCGCTAATCCGGCAATGTGTTCTTATATTATGAGGTAGTCATATAGCTGATCTAGACTATCCTTCCAGTGAAATGAGAGTATTGTAAAAGTTTTGTAGCAAGCTCCCATACCCCCCTGAGAATCCATGCACAAACCCCAGAGCTTTAAAAGATGTCTGAATTGAGGGAAGACATGGCTTTAAGTATCACTTGGCCACCTACTATTTGTATAACATTGATATAGTTTCATCTTGTGGATTGCCAGCTTCCTTAGAGAATGAAAATGTTGAATTATGCTGTTATTATTTTGAGATGGAGTTTTGCTTTTTCCCCCAGGCTGGAGTGAAGTGGCACGATCTTGGCTCACTGCAATCTCCACCCCCCAGGTTCAAGCAGTTCTCCTGCCTCAGCCTCCTGAGTAGCTGGGATTACAGGCTCCTGCCACCATGCCTGGCTGATTTTTGTATTTTTAGTAGAGACGGGGTTTCACCATGTTGGCCTGGCTGGTCTCAAACTCCTGACCTCAGGTGATCCACAAGGATCACATAGGCCACTGCACCTGGCCTGTGTGATTGTTAATTATCACTTCTAGCTGTGATGATTCTGTCTGGTGCTGGAGTATTTGAACCAGATGGCTGGCGATACCACTTGATTATTATCTCCATAATACTATGATATTTTGTTGGACTGCAAAGTGACAGATTCTTAAAATTCTTGTCAGTGAATATTGAACCCTAGTGAAACGTATGGTTCTGTATCAGTTCCAAAATGTGACCACTTTCTCTAGCCTTAGATTCCCATTAAGGGAAAGGGAATGCTCCTTGATTATGTCATTACCATAGTAACAGGCAAAGCTAGAGGCTTTGATGCTGAAGCAGGATACTCCATAAATATGGTTAAGAAGATCTGGGGAGACTGGAATAGTTGTTTCCGTTAGATTCCAGTGTATAAATGAATTTGAGCTAGGATCCATTGATTTAAAATTTCTTTAGGTAAATTTGCTTGCACATGGAGTGCACATTGACTTGATTTATGGAGTTTCAGGAAGCAGTAGAACAAATGCATAAACATGTATGAACAGCCATGTTTAACTGGAAGCCTGCATTTGGAAGTGAAGTATCTAATCTTAGATTAAATTAGGATAGACAAGGATGTTGGCAAGATATTTTGAAGCTTGTTCTGGTCCTGTTGAGAACGTCATAGAACAGTTTAGCCTTACTAGACATCTTAGCAAGAGAATAGAGTCGAATAAGTGATCTTCCATATATTCCTGTTGGTATTGCCATAAAGGTTTCCTCATGATACAGTAATCCCTGATCAGGGATCTAGAAGCCTGTATTCATTTAAGGTCCTCAGGTTTAACATACCGGGTGCTTTTCAACACCACACCACACCATGCAAAGTGCTTTCAAGGCTACAAATTTGGCTTAGATCCGCTTTAGTGAGCTCCTATGCTTTAGTAACGGTAGATGGCCAATTATTAAAAACAATGAAGACAATTGCACCTCTAGGTAGTAGTAGCAATTGCCACGTTACCTTGAATCTTGAAGTATTTTCAGCAACAGGATGACCATTAGCCACAAATTTAGTGTCAGTCCTTAAGGTGGATATTGGTTTGACCCATATTTTCATGTAGTTCTATTTCTTGTCTAATCATCACGCGATACCGCCAGGGCTTGTTATTACAGGACCTTAGGGAAATCAAGCAGGCTAGAAAGTAGAGACAAGGTATACTTATGTCTTAATGCTTCAGGTTATACTTTCTAGGTTTTTTTGTTGGGGTTTTTGTAACACTTTTGGTATCCAACTGGTGCTTTTGGTAGCCTACTGAGCCCTGTCTTTCTTCTCAAGGACATTCTGAGTATGTGAGACCTGAAGACTGCAAACATCTTTAAGAGGCTCCAAATTCAGCAGATCTTTCCCTTTGAGAATCTGGCCAAGCTCCAGCTAATCTACCTGGATGGGTTGCCGACCACCTGGAGAAAAAGGTACTTTGGGGAATTTATTGTTGTAGGGCTTCTGTCTTTGGCTTTAACTTCCTACTACTCTCCTTTTAAAGCAGACACATCTGGTCACGGTGGCTCCTGCTTGTAATACCAGGGCTTTGGGAGGCTGAGGTAGGGGGATCGCTTGAGGCTAGGAGTTCAAGACCCCCTGTCTCTACAAAAAATAAAATAAAATTAGCCAGGCATGGTGATGTGTGCCTGTAGTCCTACCTACCTTGGAGGCTGAGACAGCAGCATTGCTTGAGCACAGGAGTTCAAGGCTGCAGTGAGCCATGATTAGCCACTGCACTCCAGCCTAGGTGGCAGAGTGGGACCTAGTCTCTTGAAAGAAAAGAACATGAGCCAGTTTTCATCATTTCCTATACTTTTTCTTTTGCATATACACGTACATTTTAACTTTTCATAATTAGTTTAGCCTGTTTCATTTATCCCTCAGAGCTGGGCTCCATCGAGGTCTGTAAACGCAAGCATACTTGATCCCCATTTCATAAATGAAGAATGAGAGATGGAAAGCAATAAATTATTTCCTTTCTCACCACATAGCTAGTTAGCAAGAGAGATAATGAACTTAACACCTTTTGATTAGTGGACTTAAATTATTCCCACTTTCCTTTGGCGGGAGGGTATTAAGTTCTCAGGATTTGTTTACGAATAATACCAACTTCATCTGTGTTAGCTCTGTTTTGGTAGGCCTAATTCCATTATCACTGCCATTTCCTTGTTTTAAGAAGTTGAAATTTTAACTTGAAAAACAATTGAAATTGTTAAAAAGTGGAATAGGAGAGCCCAGGAGGAGCTGTGTAAGGAATTTACCGAATCTCTAGTCTTCTGTACCTTGTTTTTCCTTCTGCGTAGATTTGCTTAGCTGCTGTTATAACTGGAGTTCGATATGCTTGTGACCATTCTTGGTTTCTCCGAATATCCTAGAACTTTGGTGGTGCCCTATTATACAGGTTGTTGAAGAAATGTTACCATGTGGATTGTGTAGAAAACAATTCTCTTTATCTTGGCAATATTATGGTATGGCACTATTTAAAGTACAAATTAAAAGAGAAGAATGCTGTAAAACTAGCTGACAGGCACTTTGATTGAGGTGGATTGCTCAGTTCTTAAAATAGTGCTTTATAAAAGAAGCCAGAGGCAATATGGAGGAGAATTCTTACAGAATTCATAGGGTTAGACCACACTGGACCTTTTCTGTGTAGCTTCATGACTCTCTTGGTTGAGAAAGCATTAGCTTCTCTTTCCATTAGTTTCAACCTCTTGATTTCTTGACACCCCCCCCATTATATTTTGTGCTTAGAACACAAGGGCATTAATAATCCACACTCTAGAGGATCGCTCATTAATAAAGACTGGAGAATAAAATGCAGCATGGAAGTATTGGTAATTATTCAGTTCTAAATTGCTCTTGGAAATGAGGGAAAGCATACAGAATACAGCTGTGACGAATAGGAGAATTCTTTTGCTAGGCTGGTAGCTAGAATACAACAGCTCGGCACAGCTGTAAATGTCCACTCCTCAATCCACATGAAGAAAAGGGTAAACGTGGTTGAACTCAACCACTAGTTGCCCATTCGGACAGACTTTCCCAGTGTACTACATTTCAATACTTTTTCTTTTGTCTCTTTTTCAGATCTTCCTCAGAAGAATAGGCTTGTTGCTTTATACAGTGTTAGTGACCCATTCCCTTTGACGATCCCTAGGTGGAGATGGGGCATGAGGATCCTCCAGGGGAAAAGCTCACTACCACTGGGCAACAACCCTAGGTCATGAGGTTCTGTCAAGATACTTTCCTGGTCCCAGATAGGAAGATAAAGTCTCAAAGACAACCACCACATGTCAAGGTGCGTAAGCTGTCCCTAAAAGCATAATCAGTAGTCTTAATTTTGATTTTGTTTTCCAGTATACATTGCATTTAGCTTTTCACTGAGGTTGTATTCATTATTATCCTGCGTATGATTTGGTAAAGACAGCTTCGTAACTAACCTGGGAAGCAACTGGGTGTGAGATTGGTTAAAGTGATTATGTAAAGAGTGTAGCAGGTTGTATGTGTTTGGGTGTATGGAGTGGGACTATAGCATGTGGTAGAGGCTTACAGCTAAATTGTTCTTTCTTTTAGGAGAACATGGACAACTGTCACATCAGTGACACTGATCACATGGGCAAATCATTCTGTTCCATCTGGTCTCCAAAGTCTCTCTTAAAGCCTTACAGAAAAACTTTGCTGGTCATTTACATACTTCAAGATGGCCTGGGATGCCATGGGTTACAACACAACAAGTGAGAGGTATGTCTTTTTATGCTATGGTTACTGATTCATGGAGGCCGCATAAATGGAAAAGGGCATCTGACTAAAAATGGCACAAAGTTATCTGTCATCAGGCAGGAGCTTAAAGAACCAGGAACCTATATTCTCTATATCAGTGATGGGAGAGGCTGATTATCGAGTGAGGACTGGCAAATAAAGGTGACTCATTCAGTGCAGTAAATCCTGATCATACAGGCTTTGCCCAGCATTTTTCATAAAGAGTGGGTACGTATAAATTTCATGAAATATTTTCATGGGTAAGAACTCATGAAATATTATAATGGACTAGAAAGACCTGTAGATTTAGAAATAGAGAAAGTTACTAACAGAAATTGTTAGGAAGCCTAGGAACTAGAAAGCTAAGTTGAGAGTTATCTAGGAAGATCTATTGTACTCAGAATCTTTAGGAAAATTCTCCTAAGGCCAGTACCCTATGTGAATTTTCTTTTTCATTTTTGGATATTAGCTGAAATGTTAAACAACCTATGTGAATTTCCTTATTGTGAGAATATTTGCCCCCCAGAGTGATTCACCTTTATCTCAAAGAGAAATGTTAGGAGTTTTGGAAATGCTGCTCTATGGCTGTGTTTTGTTAGTCCTGAACCAGGAGACTTAAATAAAGTAAACTTGAGGTGGTCCTAAAACATTGAAGTGAGCCTTAAACATTGAAAAGACCTTATCATTTTTCCTCTCATATCTATTGTTTATTTTTGTGATCTCAGTTATTAATCATTTAAAGGGATTCTTTTCTAGCTGATTGGCACTTAAAACAGGATTCTAGTTGTTAACTAAAGGTATAAGGCTATGACTGGTGGTGGTGTCTCTAGTGACTCATCAAGTGATACTTGACAAGATATTTTCCCATTTATGCCAGTTTTCTGTTCTTTGAATGAGGAAATTTTCTCTCTAAAGACCTGAAAATTTTGACTTTATAGGTTTTAAAGTTCTGTGGAAACATTTTCTATTGCTTATTAATTTGAATCTTAGGTAACTCTAGCACAGTATTCAATACTTACGGCATTTACATGGTTTATCTGATGTTTTTTTATAGCTCTTCATCGTTCCTATTTGCCAAATCATTATCCTTCCTACAAGCAGTGCAGAGAGCTGGGTCTTCAACAGGTCCAAGAAACTTGAACATGCTGAAAGAAGTCAGCCTTCTTACCTGAAGATCAACACACATGCCTGGCACTCGAGCACTTAAGGATAGTGGAATGAAGTAAGTTTTTGGTGTTGCATTCCTGTGAGGATCACTTCAGAACTGTTAAAACAGCTGTTTTTTGGGAGCCAGTGTTGGATAGGGTGTGTTGGTCTAATGTTAAATGGGGCTAAATGTGAGATAGGAAGATGACCAGTCTTCCATGTTACCGACTGGGTTCACTGAAGCAGCTCAAAGACATTACAGTCTTCTTACCAGTTGTATCACAGAATAATTTAGCCTTTGCTTGTGTGTTCTACGTCTTCACTGTATAGGCCCTCTGTCATTCTTAGAGCCTTAAACATTGAAAAGCTTAAAACACAATTTCCACTTTCTGCGGAAAGGGTAACCCTTTCTCATCTCCATTTGTGAGAGACTTTATCGTCAGTTAAGATTAGTGTGAAAAGAAAACTAAACTCTGAAGTAGCCATTATAAAAGTGTGAGAATGAAGTCAGTTTTTTAAAGAGTTGGGGAAAGGTGATGCTAAAGGAAGGGATTGACCAAGTCCTATCAAAGAGCCCTTTATGAAAATATTTAGTCATCTGTGACATCCCACTTGGCTCTTCCAGAAATCCTAGTAAATAGTTGTAACAGAATGTTAAGAGGCACACATTGTGTGTTTTAAAGTCTCTGATAGACTTACCTGTTTGTGAGTGTTAAATGAAATCATGTATGTATAGTGTTCACCTAGTGCAGTACCTGGCACATGGCAAGTAAAAGCTAATCCAAGAAGACTCATAAGTTCATTTCATGCAATATAAGTGATCACTAGCACTATCAGGTACCAGGTAGAGTTGGCATGCTCTGGTTCTATGTAAGAAATCCCTAAGGTAAAAGTTTGTAAATAGGAGAACATCTGTGTTGGTGTTGGTGGTTGTTACAATTATTATTATTGTAGTAGTATAAGTAGTGTTGGTAGTAATAATAGCTTATTATAATTACTAATGACACTTTTTGTTTTTTTTTAACCTTTTGTGATGCTTTTCATACCTCTTGTGCCCCTCACAGTGTCTTGTCTCTTCTGCTGCTTACTACCTCTGAATGCCTGCATTTGCTTATCTCTTGCACTCGTGTGTATTTCTTTATCTTTGTTCTTTCTTCTCTTTCTTCTTTGTCTCTCTATATTTCTTCCTTGTCTTTGTTGTTTGTTCTCTATCTAAAGTGTGTTTTACCCATTTCCGTGTTTTTTCTTGCTAATTTCTTTCATGTGTGCCTTTGCCTCATTTTCTCTTGTTCACAAAGAGTGGTCTGTGCCTTGTCTTAGACATAAGTCTCGTTTTTCATTTTGTTGCTGTTTCTCTTTGTTTTCCTAGATGTGGCTGTTCTTTCACGCTTTATTTCATGTCTCCTTTTGGGTCACATGCTTTGTGCTTTTTGTCCGTTTCTTGTTCTGCCAACCTCTCCTTTCTCTGCCTACCTCTTTTTTCTCTTCATGAACTGTGACTATTTGTTATCCCTTCCCCTTATTTGTTGTAAATTTCACCTTTTTCTGAGTCTGGCCTCCTTTCTGCTGTTTCTACTTTTTAATCTCACATTTCTTATTTCTGCATTTCCTTTCTGCCTCTCTTGGGCTATTTTATCTCTTTCCTCCCCTGTGTTCCTCCGTGTCTCTTGCTGTTTGTGATTTTCTATTTCAGTATTAATCTCTGTTTGCTTGTGTTTCTTCTCTGCTTCTTCCCTTTCTACTCACCTTTGAGTATTTCAGCCTCATCATGAGTCTGTCTCCCTCTCTTTGATTTCATGTATTCTTTTCTCCTTAAATATTTCTTTGCATATGTGGGCATGTGTACATGTGTGTGTGTCATGTGTGGCAGAGGGGCTTCCTAACCCCTGCCTGATAGGTACAGAACATTGGCTATCAGAAGTAAGCATTATGGAGTGGTTCCATATGCCAGGCTGCCGTGTGAGATGATCCAAGACCAAAACAAGGCCATAGAATCTAGACTGCAGTAAAACCCAATACTCAAGTAGGACAGAAGGTGAAAGGCTCATATGGATAGAAGGCCCAAAGTAGAAGACAGATGGTTTGAAACTTGAGACTCAGACTAAGATGGAAAGCCCATGTTCCAAGATAGATAGAAGCCTCTGTCCTGAAACCAACAAAAGCCTCAAGAACCAAGGAAACAGAGGGTGGCCTGGATCGGACAGAAGGCCTGAGTTGGATGGAATGTTCAAGTCTTGAGTTAGAAGGCTTAAGACCTGGAATATGACACGTACGTGGAAGGCCTGAGACTGTGACACAAGGCCGAAGACCTAAGATTAGCCCCAGGTTGTAGGTGGAAGACCTACAACCCAAGGATGGAAGGTTCCTGACACAAAGCCTACCTAGATGGATAGAGGACCCAAGTGAAACAGATATCTCAAGACTAAAGGCCAGAATCTGGAGGCCCATGACCCAGAACCAAGGAAGAATAGAAGCTTGAAGACCCGGGGAAATCCCAAGATGAGAACCCTAAACACCACCTCTTTTCTATTGTTATACTTCTTACTCTTAGATATTTCCAGTTCTCCTGTTTCTCTTTAAGCTTGATTCTTTTGAGATGTACTTTTTGATATTGCCAGTTACCTTAAAGGAACATATCTTTAGGTTGACAGTATTATGCTTGGGCCAGTCTGGAGCCAGTTTTAAATCACAGTTTTTACCTCTTTGTTAGGCTTTAGTGTTTTGTAAACTTCTGTTTCTATTCACATCTACTCCACTTGAGAGAGATACCAAAATCGAGTCAGTATCTAATCTGGCTTTTGTTATTCCCCTCAGGAGCAAGCATTCATATAGGTGATATTATATTTCAGTCTTCCCTTTTAATCTCAGAAGCCCTAGACTGATGAGAAGATAAAATGGTCAGGTTGTTGGGGAAAAAATGTGCCAGGCTCTCTAGAGAAAAATGTGAAGAGATGCTCCAGGTCAATGAGAAGAATTAGACAAGAAATACACAGATGTGCCAGACTTCTGAGAAGCACGTGCCAGCAACCGCTTCCTTCTTTGAGCTTAGGTGAGCAGGATTCCTGGGATGTGGGATTTCTAGTGATGGTTATGGAAACGGTGACTGGACCTGGGACAAAGTGAGGTCCCAAAGAGACAGCCTGAACTCCCTGCTCATAGTAGTGGCCAAATAATTTGGTGGACTGTGCCAACCCTACTCCTGGGTTTAATACCCATCTCTAGACTTAAAGATGAGAAAACCTCGGACTATTTAGCACATTTAATACTTTCCTTGATTTTTTTCTTCCCATTTATGTGGGAAGTTGATTTAAATGACTGATAATGTATATGAAAGCACTGTAAAACAGAGAAAAAACAAGGCGTGCTCCTTAATAGTGTATTGGGAATCATGCACAGTTAACATTTGAAAGTGCAGTGTAAGTTGTGAAGCATTATGTAAATCAGGGGTCCTCAGTTTTTCTGTAAGTGGTCAAATCATAAATACTTTAGACTGTGGGCCATATGGTTTCTGTTACATATTCTTTTTTTAAACAACCTTTTCATAAGGTCAAAATCATTCTTAGCTTTTGAGCCAGTTGGATTTGGCCTGCTGTTCATAGCTTACCCACCCCCTGATGTATTATTTGTTTTATTCAGAGAAAATGTCTGACTACTACTGATTTCCTTTTCTATGTCTGTCCTGTGCTAGGCACTAAAAATGCAGTGATTTGTGATCACATCCAGGTGACCTGAAGAAAAATAGTGAATGTGCTTTGTAAACTATAAAGCACTTGTATTCTATTGTGATAATCATTGTGGATACAAAGAAAGGAGAAAGCAAGAAAAAGTGCTCTTTCAAAAAGATCTAGTGCTATGCAGATGCTAGAATTAAGTGTTTGATAAATGAATAAATTGTATGTATTTTGAGGCTAATTTGTTTCTGCTGCTCTGGTGATTTTGACTAAAAATGCAGTATTCCAGGTATCAGAAATGAAAACACATGGAAGCTGCTTTTAAACTTTAAAATATACTGAAAACAAGGGACTAAGCTTATTGTGGTCACCTATAGTGTGCCAGATACCATTCTGGGCACTAGAGATCACAAAGGGGAAAAAATGTTCTCATAGAGCAAAAAGTTTCAGAAAGGTGCATATTAAAGTCCTTTGTAAACTAAAGCACAATACAAATGTCAGTAGGCTACATATTTATGAATGAATGAATATTAACTGCCTCTTACATACCAGCTATTGTTTTGGGTTCTGTGAAATACAAGATTAATTCTCCTATGTAATAGGAGGAAAATTTATCCTCTATACTATTTCGATGTAAGGAATGAGATACTGCTTAAACAGTGAAGACTTTAGTGGTGAGGTCAAGTTAAATTATTACTGGTATATTTTCCCAGGTCACCCGGGAGGAGATAGAATGAGGAAATGAAGCAATAGATATGAGATCCAGACCAAAAGTCTTCTGTAAGATAGGTATTGTCTCTACAAAATTCTCATTGTATACTTAAACCACAATGAGAAGGGTTCTATAAGTAGTTATACAAATTAAGGGTTTAAATACCTGTTAAACGGATCAATTTTCATTGCCTACTATGTTAACTCACTGTTAAAGGCACTGAAAATTTATCATATTTCATTTACCCACAGCCAAAAATAAGGCAATACCTATGTTAGCATTTTGTGAACTCTTAAGACACCATATAAATGTAACTATTGATTTTCTCACTTGGTGCTGAGTACCAGGTTTATAAAATTGTATGATAGTTGTTACATTGTGCAAATAAAGCAGGAAATTTTGAGTAACAATGATTAACTTTTAAATATTCATATGCAAGGGGTTGTCTGAAGTATAGTAGTTAACGATTGTGTGCCAATCTCATTGCTAGGCAATGGGGAATGCAAAGATAAACCATCTTTATTGTGTTCTGGGTAGCAGAAGAAAATATGTGTAAAATCAATTTATAATTTCTAAACTGCCACCCATATATAAGCAATATCTGCTGAGTGATCATTGACCAGTCTTATTCTTAGAGATAAGAACTGGGGCACAAAAATTGATTATCATTATTGAACGTACAACAGAAACTTACGTGTAAATTTACAAAGTCTACAGTTCTATACAGATAGGAATGAACTACTGGTTTACTGAATGGTGATTACTTTCTGTGGGGCTCAGAACTACATGTTCTAGGATATAAAAATGATATTATCATTATGGAGTGCTCACAGAAGGAAATGAAGTAATTAATAGGTGTGAGATCCAGACCAAAAGTCACTTAACAGGCTTATTTAGTGATGAAAACATGGGATAAATGGACTTGTATAAGGCAGCGTACTAAGCTAAGTAGAGAAATAAAGTCCTGTCCAGAAGGATACATGCTCCCTGGCCTGACTGAAGAGATGGAAATTTTTTGCAAAAAGCAAGATATTGTCGTCTTCCATCCAGTTTCTTAAATGCTGGTGATGGAAATGAATTAGACCCACCTTGGCCTGTCTTACAGGCAGTAAAGGAGTAAAAATAAAGGCCTCAGGTTTGCTTTTTTATTTATTTGATTAAAAAAAGCACCTTTTATGTGGAATATACCATTCTGGGTCCTGAGGATAAGAGATCACTGACAGCTGAAGATAGAAAATATATCTTTGGTTTGATTGTGTAAATAATATTTCAGTGCCTAGTCTCTGCAAGGCATTATGCTTGGTAAATTAGCAAATTAAATAGGTCTGGCCCAGAAGACCCATTCAATTGCCTTTGAGATTAAAAAAAAAAAAGAAAAAGGCAAATTTCTTTCAAAATAAAGAGACATTTTTCTTAGTTTCAGGAATCCCTCAAATCACTTGCTCATTGGCTTAGTTTGAAGCCAGGAAACTGATAAAAGGGCTCAGGGTTTGTTAATGTTTAATTCATTAATTAAACATTCTGTTCTTATTACAGTTAAATGGTTCAAGATTAAACAACTAGTTTTAAAGGTATTTGCTCATTGACCTGGCTTAGAGACAGGAAGACATTTGAGCAACAAAAAAGATTTTTTTACATTTACCATATTTAGTAAAAATTTATTAAAACTGAATAAAATGCTGTTCTTAAGTGCTTTAAAGACCCAAACCAAAATGCACTTTATCTCATCTTATGGTGGAAACATAAGAACAAATTCTATAAGAGATTGTGTTTCTTTCTTTATTTGAGAAAAAACTTCATTGAGTGGCTGTGGTATGTTCGATGCTAAGGAAAAATTAAACAGACTCTTTGGCATGCTCTGTAGAGTCGGAATAAGAGGGCTTTTTATTTTTTCATTCATATGAATATTGATAAAGATGATATTAAATGCTAAATGAAATATATCTGCTCCAAAAGGTATTTATTCTGACTCGGAGATGCAAGAAAAGCACAAGTGATACTCTACATCAAACAGAAGTCACTGTTACGTCAACCACTGTGTTAAATCCTAGACAGAAAACAAAAAAGATCATGACCAAAAGACATTTGCTTATTAATTGGCTTGGAGACTAGAATATAGGAGAAAGGTTAGTTTATTATTAGTTTTAATTTATTCATTCATTCTACAAATATATTTGTGTGCCAATAGTACTTGGTATAAGGTTTTTGATAGGTTCTTATTTGGCCCCAGAGACATGGGGAAAAAAAAATGCATGTTCCCAGAGAACGCCTGGTGCTTTCCTTTTGGCCTGCTTTCTTGTTAGGGGCATGGCTTAGTCCCTAAATAACATTATGTTGTTTAATTCCTACTCCATATCTCTTCTACCACTCTGGCCACTACAATAAGCAGGTAGCTGGGTTTTTGTAGTGAGCTTGCTCCTTAAGATGCAGGAACTCTCCTTATAAGACAGTTGATTTTCCTAGCCCATCCCTCATGAAAAATGACTGACCACTGCTGGGCAGAAGGAGGGATGATGACCAACTAATTCCCAAACCCCAGTCCCGTTGGTACCAGCCTTGGGGAACCCACCTATACTTGAGGCACAGTTGGTTTTTGAAGTGCATTTACAAGATTTGTCTGTCTTCAGTTTTTTACTTTTTACGTGCTGACACATACATACACTGCCTAGATACATCTCTTTCAGAAATAGTCTTCAGATAACACATAGCAGAATGGAGATGGAGACATGATTTCTCTTGCAACAGCTTCTCAACTTATATCTTAGAAATGTTCTCCTTTTTAGTGATTAAATTTGCTCAAGAAGGGCATTTTATAGTAGAATAATATCTGGATGAAAACAGCTTAACATTTTACCATGCTTAAGTTTTAAGAATAAAATAAAAATTGGAAATAATTGGCCAAAATTGAAAGGAAAATTTTTTTTAAAAGTTCTCTAAATGTAGGCCTGACTGGGCTTTGACCTTTTCCATTTTTAAATCACTCACAGAGGGTGGGACAGGAGGAAGAGTGAAGGAAAAGGTCAAACCTATTTCTAAGGGCAGCCTTCCTTTGTTCTGAATTGGCCTTAAGAACATTAGCTGCTCAAGGTCTAAATTGTTTCATGCAGTTCCAATAACTGATAATTGTTGAGATGAGAACAACATTCTTGGTCCTCACTAGTTTGCTTCACATTTTTGAAAAGTAATTATTTTTGTCCAGTTGCTTATCAAATAAACCTTGTGTTAGATAAGAATGGAATGTATTAAGTGAATCAGTGTGACCCCTCTACTGTAAAATTGTCTTAAAGCTGAAGCCAAAATTGCTTCAAAGGAAGACTTTATTGTTCATTGTATTTCATACATACTTTCAAAGCATCTAAACTGTAGTTTTCCATGGCAAGCCAATTACATCCATAAGTGGAGAAGGAAATTGATAAATGTCAAAGTATGATTGGTGGAGGGAGCAAGGTTGAAGAGAATCTGGGCTTGAAATTTTCTAGTTTCCATTCTATACATTTTTAGACATCAGATTTGAAATATTAATGTTTGTCTTTTAATGTGTGGTATCAGCTGGACTCAGTAACATCTCTTTCTTCAGGTGGGGATGGGGAATGCATTATTGGAAAATGGAAAGAAGAAAGTAACTAAAAAGCCTTCCTTTCACAGTTTCTGGCATCACTACCACTACTGATTAAACAAGAATAAGAACATTTTATCATCATGTACTTTATTCACATAAATGAAGTTGTGATAAATAAATATGCTTTTATGCAGACACAAGGAATTAAGTGGCTTCATCACTGCCCTTCAACCTCAAAGAGAATTTATTCCAGAATGCTAAGATAAATGGAAATGGAAGACTCTTGAATTTGTGAACTGATATGAAATGCAGAATCTCTTTTGAATCTTTGCAGTTTTGAAGACTGAAAAACATTGTTCAGCATGTGTGACCACCAAAAAGCAATCTTAAGCCATCTAGATGTCAAAACCGAAGCAAACTGGGGAGTTGGTTGCTATTGTAAAATAAAATATACTGTTTTGAAAACTTGGTATTTTGATATTACAATGTCTCACTATCCCTTCCTAACCACACTAATTACCCTAAGTTTTTTTGTTGGTTGGTTTTTTTTTTTTTTTGGAGATGGAGTCTCACTTTGTTTCCCAGGCTAGAGTGCAGTAGTGCCATCTCGGCTCACTGCAACCTCTGCCTCCCAGGTTCAAGCGATTCTCTTGCACTCAGCTTCCTGAGTAGCTGGGATTACAGTCGAGAGCCACCACGCATGGCTAATTGTTGTATTTTTAGTAGAGACAGGGTTTCGCCATGTTAGCCAGGCTGGTCACGAATTCCTGACTTCAATTGATCCTCCTGCCTCAGCCTCCCAAAGTTCTGGGATTACACGTGGGAGCCACTGTGCCTGGTCTCACTTCTTTCTTTCTTTTTTAATTTGATTGTATAAATAATTTATTTCTGTTCACAGCATCATATATGCATTATAAAAGGCTATGGAAACAAAAGAGGAGGATGATCGAGACAGATAATTACAGCAGTAGAAAGGAAAACAGAAACCAAGGCACACAGTCCCAACACCAGAACAGAGAATTTGGGAAGAAAATTGTTCTGAAGCAAAACTGGCCTCCCTGTGTCTATTGGAAAATATTTCCAAAGCTCACATAGGGAGGCCAACTTCCTCTATGGGAAAACCATTCACTCGCCAAAGGGCAGAAAGCATAATAAGTCACCCATTGATACACTGGGGGCGGGGGTGCTTCCCATGCCCCCCGGTGACCACTCCAAGGTGATTTGATCTGTGCTTCCTTTGTTGGGTCAGAGATGAAATGGGCTATTATTAGGTCAAAGATTACAGAAATCAATTAATATCTAGACCCATATGCTTGGAATTTTAAATTCTCTTAGCCTACTGATTGGTTTGGATGAGCCCACCAGCTGCAGATGTGTGCTGAATTGCAAGATGCTATTTTTTTTAAACAAGGGATGTGTCTTGTAATACTAACTGCGTGATGATTGGTTTTCAGACATGTTTAAAAAAAAAAAACTTACAAATGAATACTTACCTTAGAAATATTCACCTTAGGAAAAAAGACTTTGCCCTTTTATATTCCTTTACGCTGCAAGTAGCGACATGTTCAGATTTCTAATGTGGTTCATTGTGGCCTATCTGGTTTAAGTATTTCATTAAAAATGTCTCGTTAGAGTATTTGCTGTCATGCATCAAAAAGATAAAACCCCACCTTGTTGCAAAAGCTGACCTCGTTGCATGGAATTAAAAGAGAAAAACACAAGGATGAAGTCTTTCCGAATTCATTCTTGTGGGAACTGGCCTATGGAGCCAGCCAGCACTTTGGGCAAATGCAAACAACGAGTGCTTGAGATAAAAGAAAGCGTGACGTCATGGTCACTGGTACTCAGGCACTTCATAGTTTACTTGAAAGAGGCTTTGGAAAATAGATAAAGTGAAAGAAGAATAAATACATATTTTTAATAATGTAATTTTAAAAATCCTTTATAATCAGGACTGTGTCTTGGTTTGCAGAAGCTGTCATTTACCCTGAAACACAGTATCAAAAGGGAAACTTAAAACATACTGATGTTTTATTTCCTCTTAGAATCCATGTTTTCAGGTAGAATTATGACTTTCCCCCCATTGTCACACATTTCTTTCTTTTTTTCAACTACCTTAACCACCCAGTTTGGGTAAATGATTTGAAGTCTTCTTACAGCTTCATTTGCTTTGGTCAAGGATACTGAGAAGCACAAACCCAATAAAAAATGTGAGAAGCAAAAAACTTGAACAAAAGTGGGAGAGGAGTAGGGTATAAATAAACTGTAAAGCTGTGGGAATTAAGCATTCCTGAAAGGCGCAGACCCTGAGTAGGTGAAGGAATCTTTAGTGTTTCTAGAATTCTGAATGATTAAATACCCAAACATTGGATTGGTGACTTTGTAGGCAAATGAAACAACAGTATTCTGTCAGCAGGAGTTCCTACAGCTTTGTTGGAAATTAAACTGGAAACTGGGTTTTTTGTTTTTGTTTTCTGAAGAAAGCCTTAACCTGTTATGAGCCACATGGTTATTCAGTACATGTCCTCTTTTTTTTTTTTTTTTTTGAGACAGTCTTGCTCAGCCACCCAGGCTGGAGTGCACTGATGTGATCTCAGCTCACTGCAACCACCATCTCCCGGGTTCATGCAATTCTCCTGTCTTAGCCTCTCAAGTAGTTGGGATTACAGGCACTACATCATGCCTGGCTAATATTTGTAATTTAGTAGAGATGGGGTTTCACCATGTTGGCCTGGCTAGTCTTGAACTCCTGACCTCAGGTGATCTGCCTGCCTCAGCCTCCCAAAGTGCTATGATTACAGGTGTGAGACACCGCTCCTGGCCTAGTACATATACTGTTAAAACTGATGCCTGAACAACTCTAGCCTATGTGTTAACAGTTGAATTTTGTCATTATAAATGAGTAGTTTGAGGTGATAAAAGTTAACCCATATCCTGGGGGGTTGCTTTTGAACTGGGATGGTCCTACATGGACTTTCCTGTTTACTTCTATTTCTTTGCAAGGCTAGATATGTAGGACAGAGGGTAAGCAGGTGAGGAGGTAAGGAAAGACATCCTGAAGTTATTCCTGGGTATTTTCTATTCCTTTGTCCATCCCTCTTGACTCCTTCAGCAGATCCTATTCCCACAGGGGCTTACTTCAGTTCCCTTGCCATATTTGCTGTGCTTACTCTTGTGTTTGTGGTGCCTTAGTCCTCAAATTCTGTTCTTTCTCTTGTAAAATTTGAATGGAGGGGAAATAAAAAACACGATGTCTCCTGGTTAGTGAGGAAAGGTCAGAAATGTCAAAGCATTTGATAGTATTTTTCAGCTTTTGTATTTTTTATGGTGTGAGTATGAAGTGATCACTGCATGCTTGTAGTTAGATTTTGTGCCAGCCTAACCCACATCCCCCAAAATTTGTGCCTCCTGTCAGTTTACTCTTCTACACTTGGTCATGAGAAAAGATAAGGTTACTGAGGCTAGTAGACTTACGCAAGCATTTGTCATTCAAATTTTGAAGTGGAATAATTTAAATGGGGTCTAAAATTTAGCTAGCCATTCTACTCACTGAATGGGTAGACAGGAAAAGTACTGGTTATAGGTCCAACTCCTCAAAAAGGTGGAGGGAGCAAGGAAAACCAGTTGGACTTTTGTACCCTTCCCATCAATTATAGCAAATGGAGCACCAAGACAATTACATGGTAACTGAAGAGTCATTTGAATAGTTCTCAAAATTTAAACCCCACTCAGCTATACTCTTTCCATTGGCTTGGTAAAGGTGAACTTTAGAGGGGTTCTTGTATTTCCTGGGGTTGCCACAGTCTCTCCCAGTACCAGCATTCCCAGTGGTGAGCTTCCTTTTACACACTCCAGTTTCTCTTCCCTATGTACTCTGGATAAAAATTGTAACTGCTTTCTAGAGTGCTAGAGCAAAAGCTATCATCACTTGAGGGCCTAAGGAAAGAAGGGCAAAGGGAGAGCAGAATGCAAAGTACAGTGGGAAAGAAAGTTGGATTTGAGCAGCCTTGCAGGTAGCTAACTATTTAGGCAGTCCCTGTCACTTTTTGGGAACTCGGTGGTAAGGAAAAAAATTCATAAGCAGACTTTGTAGGTAGCATTTAAGAAAATCTTAGGAAGACTTGTATTAAATAGAAGAAGAATGTCAAATGTTGGGTGAGTTGTGAAGGATGAGCTTTGAGTGGACCTGACTTGTAATATTCCGTGAAGAAATGATTAGATATATCCAAAAGACCTAGAAAAACCCTTCCCCTTGTAGCCTTTTCCTTGCTGTTTTTTTTTTTTTTTTTCTTTACTAATGTATCATTCTGAAAGCATCCCAGGAAAGCCAATGACAAGGAGAATGGTGGAACAGATGTGGGTTCCATCTGGCAGAGGGTTATATTGTCTTCTCCTCAGCCTCAGAAGACATTTGGCTGAAGTACCAGAGTGCAAGAAATGTCTTCTGTTACTAGGCAGATAGTCTATCTGCATAGTGTGGTAGTTTTATTCCCTCACTTCAGTTAAATTCCACTGTATTTTATTGTTTTGGTGCGTGACGGTGTTAGCTGTGCAATTCCCATCGGACCAATTAGAATTGTATATATAAATGCACAAAATAAAGATGAGGCACCTGAAGCCCAGAGAAAATGACTTGCTCAATGTCACAGTGCAAAATAGACGAGGTGAGCCTAGATCTAAATTCACTTAATTTCTAAACTAATTCTTTTCTCACTGTATATATTATCATCATAGCCTCTTTTATGATAACTGATACATGCTCATCAGGAAAGAGCTTGGATTATGAGTAATTTACAGTTAGAATGACTCCTCCTAATCATAGCTAACCTCCAGTGTACTATTTTATGTCTTTATGCTCATGGAGAAATGAAGTCTTAGAGAATATACAGAGAGGGATTGCAGTAATTATGACTATTAACTGGTACCTAAATGGGAGCAATGTGAACTATTTAAAGGAAGACACAGGAAGATAAGGTGGAGCTAGAGTATTCCCAGTTGTTACTTCCTGGGAAGTACTGGAAAACTTGTCTGGCATAGTATCCCATGGCATTTGGATTGTGGGCATAGGAGGACAGCTGATGCAAGCTGAATCCGCAGGGAGATAGACCATGAGAGAGAAGGCAGGTTGTTAGAGTACCTTGCATGATAGCATCCTATAATGCCAAACCAGTCTTCTCACTGTCACCTCACATGTTTGAATAATCATTGGAAAAAGCAAGACTTAGCAGGGAATAAAGTTACTTTTGAGCTGCCACTTTTACTACTTAAAAAGTGGTGAATAGGTAGAGATGGATTCCAGTTGTCCTCACCATAGTAAACTGTTGCCTCCAAGAAAAAGAATGAACCAAGAATATGATGGACACTACCTAGTATTGGCTCAACTGGTCCCTGAGAGAAGGGACTTTCTGTAAAGGCTGCTACCTGGTTTTTGATACAGCAACTAGACATATATTTTGGGGTTCTAAGGGTTTTGGCTCTGAGCAGCAGAGAGCTGAGAAGCAGGACACGAGGTATGGGACTTACCTGAACTATAACCAAATGGATATGACTGCTGATTCTTGTAGATGGAAGGCTGACTTTTTTTTTTTTTTTTTTTTTGAGATGGAGTCTTGCTCTGTCACCAGGCTGGAGTGTAGTGGCATAATCTTAGCTCACTGCAACCTCTGCCTCCTGAGTTCAAGCGATTCTTCTGCCTCAGCCTCCCGAGTAGCTGGGACCACAAGCGAGTGCCGCTACGCCCGGCTAATTTTTGTATTTTTAGTAGAGACAGGGTTTCCCCATGTTGGCCAGGATGGTCTTGATCTCTTGAACTTGTGATCCTCCCACCTTGGCTTCCCAAAGTGCTGGGATTACAGGCATGAGCCACCACGCCTGGCCCGGAGGGCTGGCTTTTGAGAGAACCAAGAATGAATAGTAAATCTCATTTTCAGCAGAAGAGAGTCTGCTATGAGGCTCACAGGAAATAGCTCTAGTAGCAACAGCTCCATTAGGCACTAGATTGGATACCACTTCCCATAGGTAAAACACTAATATTAGTTATTCTGCAAAGGTAAAGCAAAAGCCAAAGAAAAGCCCTAACCAGCCATGACTTCCCTTCCAAATATAGTCTGAAATCAGAAGTCCCTTTATTCCTTCCCTTCAATTTCTTGCCCTTTCCTGCATTGCTAAATAAGGAATGCAATGGCCAGAAGGAAAGGTGGATTATCTAAATTAAGTAGCGAAAGTTAGAGAATGTTTACATGATGGTGTGTGTGTGTGGGGGGGACATTTAGAATAGTCCTTTTGGTAGCAAGATTATGCTAAGTAAGATACTTGCCTCATCTTAAGCTATTTTTCTTGAGACAGGAACTGTGCACAGCTCCCTTTCTAATGCGAATCCCTCCTTAATTTTCCCTCCAACAAAGTTCTTTACTCATTCATCTTTGGAATAAGAAATGCTGGAGGAATGGTCAGTGTTGAAGGAAATAAGCCTGTTAAGGGAAGGCACAGAAGATGACATCAGGCTTTAGAATAGGTAGGCACAGAAGGACTCTGGTATCAAGCAAGAGGTCCCATATCCTAGAGGTTCAAAACAGATATTCACTGGTAGGGAGAAAAGTAAGCAGATTTACCTGATAGGCTGATTAACTAGATACAAATGCCATTTAGATGCTTCTATAACACTTGTCTATATTCTGATTCCTTCTTACCTTAGTGTTTATAGCTTTTGCCCTATCAACTGTTGTATCTGTCCATTTCCTAATAAAATATCTGAAACACCCTAATCTCATTTTTACACAGCTTGACTTATATATAAGTAGAGCTGTCTCGTGCCTGTGTGGTGTGATTTCATACAAGAAGGCCTTCCTTCCCAAGCCTATATTTGCCCTTCTTGGTAGCTGATGTCTGAAGTTCCATTATCTGGAGATGAAGCTTTGATTCTACAATAAGTGATAAAGCAGGGACTAGTTTATTTTTGTACCTTCACAAAACCTAACAAAAATACCTTTCTCATAGTAGAAAATGTCTGTTAAATTTTTTTTGAATGATATTTAAACTTCAGAACCCTCTAGAAGAGAAAACAAGACTTTCATTTCACTCCTAAGGCAAGATCGGCTAATATATAATATGGATGGATACCACAGCTTTTTTTTCCAACTCATCGAAAATATCATTAATTAATCATGGCAGGCCATGCACAGTGGCTCACGCCTGTAATCCTAGTACTTTGGGAGGCCGAGTCAGGTGGATCATGAGGTCAGAAGTTAAAGACCAGCCTGGCCAAGATGGTGAAAACCCGTCTCTACTAAAAATACAAAAATTACCCAAGCCTGGTGTCAGGCGCCTGTAATCCCAACTACTTGGGAGGCTGAGGCAGAGAATTGCTTGAACCCAGGAGGTGGAGGCTACAGTGAGCCAAGATCGTGCCACTGCACTCCAGCCCAGGCGACAGTGTGAGACTCCGTCTAAAAAAAAAAATTAATCACAGCATTTATTCCTGTTAAGCCTAGTCAGGAAAAAACTGCTAGTTGCTCATCAAAATACGTTTCTCCCATTTTTGCTTGATGTGTGGCTGCTCAGCTAGACTACATTTCTCAGCTTCTTTTGTAGCTCTATGTAGCCAAATGATTGTTATAATCAATAAACTGTGAGTAGAAGTGATGTGTGCCATTTCCATGCCTGGGTCTTAAGACATGGAAACTGGTTATCCAGTTTCAGTTTTACAGATGACAGTGATTCTGTATGAGATGAAAGTACAATGACTTGGAAGGAAATCAAGTCCCGGAATGACTAAGAAGCAGAATTACCTCTCTGATTTGAACTTTTTTTTTTTGAGATGGAGTCTTGCTCTGTCACCCATGCTGGAATGCGGTGGCACTATCTTGTCTCATTGTCACCTCCGCCTCCTGAGTTCAAGCGATTGTCCTGCCTCAGCCTCCCAAGTAGCTGGGATTACAGGCATATGCCACCACATCCAGCTAATTTTTGAATTTTGTAGAGATGGGGTTTTGCCATATTGGCGAGGCTGGTCTCGAACTCCTATTTTTGTAGAGACGGGGTTTCACCATATTGGCCAGGCTGGTCTTGAATTCCTGACCTTGTGGTCCACCTGCCTCAGCCTCCCAAAGTGCTGGGATTACATGGGTGAGCCACTGCGCCCGGCCTGATTTGAACTTTTTACAATGATACTGTCATGTAAGAAATAATTGACATTCTTTCTTTTTAATCTGATGAATTGTTGATTCTCTTTCCTATAGTAGCCAATTTTTCTTCTCATAACTAATTCAACTGGATGTATCCCCACAATCCTTCACATGGCATTTCAGGTGGCTGCTACTAATAATTTAGAGTTTAGCATGCAAAATATAATTTATTTATCATTCTAGCACTAAAGGGATAAATCACTGACAGCAGATCCTATTTTGAAAGCAGATTGTGAGGAAGCTAGAGAGCAGGCCTTCAGTCTCTGAGAAGAAGGAGTACCATACACAAGTGGATAGATATTAAAGGAGACTGAGACAATACAGACCAATCTTACCTTCTTTATAACCTTCCCTTAGGCCTGCTCTATGGTTCACAATACTGGTGGGAAAGATGTTCTAGGAGAAATTAGGGCCAACCAAGTGGCCAGAGGGAAAAGAATGCCTTACATGAAATACCTTCCCTTGCTAGCAATGCTAGGAAGAGAGAAGATAGATAACGAAAAAAATCAAAAGAACCATCCAGCACCAGCTTAGTAAGAAAGCATAGGTCTTGCAAACAAGTCAGAACGTGGTCTAAGAATTTGCTATGTTAATTTTTTTTCTTACAGCTTTTATTTTAGGTTCAAGGGGTACTTTTGCTGCAAAAGCAAATGGGTAAATTTCCATGGGTAAATTGTGTGTCACTGGGGTTTGATGTACAGATGATTTCATTACACTTGTAGTGAGCATAGTACCTGATAGGCAGTTTTTTTATCCTCACTCTCCTCTGATCCTATGTTAATCTTTTAACATCTTTGGAAAATAAGAATTGGCACTAGCTTATGCATTTCAGTAGCACATCTACATAAAACCAGTGAAGGGGCCTCATGATATCGGGTTAGTGGACTTAAAAGAAATGGGATACATACTGCTCATCTTGTTTAGCCCCTTTGTGTTGATTTTCAGTGTCCCAGAGTGGATATTAAGCTAGCTGAGAGTAATTTGAGTACCACTTTATTCTGTGATAGAGTTAGCTAGAAAACATATGGGTTGAGGGTATAGAATCATGTATCCCATATCTGTGAAAATGGAAAGTTAGAAGTAGTAAACATTGTTAGATCCAGGGCTTCACTGGGAAATCTGAATAAAGAGAAATGTAAATTTTATATTTTCTACCCATAGGCCATTTTACTACTAGCAGTAATATCTAAATACTAAAAACAGCAATAATAATTATAGGTAATCTTGGAAACTAAAAGTCAGCATAAGGATGTATTATAATTTTCCTAGACTTAACACCCATTGTTTTGGTATGCTAACAGTCCCTAATGAGGATGCAAGCCATTGGTCTAAAATAGGCATTGTTTGTCACAACCAAATTCCTCATTTACTATGTCTGCTTTAACTAAGTTCCTCTGGCTTTATATCTATATAGCCTTTCCAATCAGTGGAAGTGCCAACATTCCCACAGTCAGCTATTTCTTCTATAACTTCATTTACCTTTTATTTGAATTTCATTTCCAGCATTGACTTTTAGTTTCTTTCTTGAGCTTTCATCTTTATTGGCCATTTCCCTCTTTCCTTATACGTTTTTGTTAAATGTCACTTGGGTTTATCACTGGGAGGCAAAGAGGCAACACAAACACATGGTTTGTTCTCTGCACATGTACTGAATAGACACTAAGTAACCAGTCACCAAAGGCTGTGTGGAAACAAGTGATATGTTTCATAAATGATCATGATGCACATCTGTTATTTATATAATAATCTATGTACTGAAGACCTAGCAGTGAAATTTGTACTTTATTTAATAACACAGTCAATATACTATGGTAACTGAAATTTAAACTGTGTAGTTGGGGTACTTGTATTATTTAACTAAACCATGGTACAAAGTGAGGAATATTTAAGTCTTTACTATTTGCTTCGAATATTGACCTCTTTAGTATGTTTGTGAATATATATGTGAAATTGTTTTTTTTTAACAGTGAGATGTCAACTGTAGGCTTTCATATGTTTGCTGTTTTAAAGTAAATATTTGACAGAGTATAATTACATGTCAATTTTAATAGATGGCCTTAACTGTCATATACTACATTGCTGTGAAGTAAACAAAAAGGGCTATTTTGCTGTTTCAGGGATACCAAGGCCAGTGTCTTCAAGGGGAATTCTCTAGTTTTGTACATCTAGAAACCCAGTTACACCAAAACACTCATTGTCCACCAGACCTTCTGGGATTAATCCTATTCAAGATATCAAGAATATTTACTAAGCCAAATAGAATTTTGAATTGCCTATCAGAAATACAGTCACAAATTAGATAAATATTGTCATAGTCATCTTTCTAACCTTACTTTCAGTTGATTTTTTGGTGAGTTTGGATCAATAACAGGACTTAGAGGCTTTTACCTTCAAAGGGAAAGTGATCTTATGTTCCCAATGACTAGGACTTCTTGAGAGGAAGTATGCTTAATATTTAAAAACAAATTCTAGGGCATCATGGGCCAATATGGTAGCTACTAGCCATATATGACTATTGAGTACTAAAATGTGGCTAGGCCAAATTGAGATGTATTGTAAATGTAAACTATACACTGAATTTATGAATCAATTTTTATAATTACCACGTTAAAATATTATTTGGATACAGTACTTTAAATTACATATATAATTAAACCTTCAAAAATAAGACAAATAGGAGCTAGAAAGTTATGGCTCGCCACGTTTTTTTGTTTGTCCCATAAGCTAACAACGGTTTTTCCATCTCTAAATGCTTAAATTTTTTAAAGAATATTTTAATACATGTGAAAATTATATGAAATTCAAATTTCAGTTTCCATACACAGTACTTATTGGGAAAATACCATGTCCATTTGTTCTCATATTGTCTATGGTTGCTTTTGTGCTATAATGGCACTGCTGAGTAGTTGTGACAGACAGCATATAGAATGCAAAGTCTATACCAATTATTCTCACCTGGGGGCAATTTTACCCTCTGTGGGACATCTGGAAATGTCTGGAAAATTTTTTTCCTGTCATAACTGATAATGAGATGTTACTAGCACCTAGGGAGTAGAAGTCAGGGATGCTCTTAAATATCCTACAGTGAAAAGGAAAGCACTCCACAACAAATAATTACCTGACCCAAAATGTGAATACTGTTGAGGTTGAGAAACTCTGGCCTAATCTACTTATTCTCTGGCCCTTTGAGGAAAAACATTTTCTAACCTCTTGTCTAAAAACAAGTCATTTTGGTTGGATGCAGTGGGTCATGCCTGTAGTCCCAGCACTTTGGGAAGCTGAGGCAGGTGAATAGCTTGAGCTTAGGAGTTTGAGACCAGCCTGGGCAACATGGAGAAACCCCATCTCTACCAAAAATATAAAAAATTAGCTGGGCATGGTGGCACACATCTATGGTTCTAGCTTCTTGGGAGACTGAGGTGGCAGGATCACTTGAGCCTGGGAGACAGAGATTGCAGTGAACTGAGATTGTACCACTGCACTCCAACCTGGGTGACAGAGGAAAGACTCCATCTTAAATAATAAATAAATAAATAAATAAAATAAAACAAGTCATCTAGTTTACAGCTATGCCAGCAGAGGCACTGTATTAATTTGCTGACTAATGGGTATATACTATTTTAGAGAATTTAGCTGTGTTATATTTAGGAGAGCTCAGAGAAGTGGTCAGATTGTCTGTGCAGGGGAGAAAATATAATTTCTTTTCCTTTCCTCATAGATTTTTAGTTGAGGCACTGTCTGAAAACGAAAGTCAAATTAACAAGAGAGAAACCAGCAGAAGTTTATTGATCTGTGCTGTAGCCTTCATGCAGGAGAGGCTTCCGTTTGAAAGTATCTCTCCCTTAAGGCAGTGGCTTAGGGTCCTCACTTAAATAGTATTTTTACAAAAAGCCACAAATCCTACAGTGACAAGACAAACAAGAGAGCATCTTCAGGCTTTTAAGAAGCCGGAAAATATAAGAAGATAAATGTATGGGAAGAGTAAAGTCTGCTCCTAGATTTTCTGGTGCCACTAGTCTCTGAGCTGCTAAGCCTTGTAAAGGGGTGAAAAAAGGCAGAGAGGAAGTCAAGAAGACCTTTTGTCTTTGTAAATTGCTATCCTGCCATAAGGCAAGCAGGGGGAGGACAGTGTGCCCCTGCACTTTAATTTTCTTTAGCTCAACAATCCTCAGTATTTTAGAGAGGACCATTTTGGTTTCCTTTCTCCACAAGGTAACTGGTATAAAACTACGACTTGTCTACAGAGAGTAAAACGCTACAAAATATTTGAAGAGATTTATTCTGAGCCAAATAAATATGAGTAACCAATACCTCATGACAAAGCTCCAGGAGACCTGAGAACATGTTCCCAAAGTAATCCTACAACTTGGTTTTGTACATTTTAGGGAGACATAAGGCATCAATTAATACATGTAAGATGTACATTGGTTGAGTCTGGAAATGAGGGACAACTCAAAGTGGGGGCTTCCAGGTCATAGGGAGATTCAAAGATTTTCTGATTAAAGTCCTGAAATCAATAGAAAGGAGTATCTGCATTAACATAATGGGCTTCTGAGATTAAGGCTCTTATTATGCAGATGAAGCCTCCAAGTAGCAGGCTTCAGAGAGAATGGATTGTAAATGTTTCTTATCAGACTTAAAAAGGTACCAGACTCAGTTAATTCTCTCCTGGATAAAGGGAAGAACCTGGACAGGGAAGGGCATTCTCCACAGAATGTAGGTTTCCCCACAAGAGACAGCTTTGTAGGGCCATTTAAAAATATGTTGAATAAATATATTTTGGGGTAAAATATTTTGATTTCTTTCAGGGCCTGCTATCTGTTGTGTTTGTATCTTATTGCTACAAAGAGTCTGCTTTGTCAATCTTAAGGTCTCTGTTTTAATGGTAATGTTGGTTAGTTGTGCCTAAATTCCAAAGGGTGGAGGATATAATGAGGCATGTCTGACCACCCATTTCCATTATGGCCTGAACTAGTCTTTCAGGTTAACTTTAGAATTCCCTTGGCTGAGAGGAGGGGTTCATTCTGTTGGTTGGGGGGCTTAGAATTTTATTTTTGATTTACAGACCTTGTATATTCTTATTTATTTTACTTAGTTATATTTGACTAATCATATTTCTTTGAAAGAGTCAAGAATTGCCAAGATGAAACATCTTTGGGGTATCTGGACAGGCTTTACCTCTGTCGACCCTTGCAAAAAAATTAGAATTGACTTACCTTGGGGATGGATAATAGGTGGCACTTACGAATGAAGAAAATATGGTAGTGAAGGCCTTGCAATTGGGAAAATCAGAGGGCTTGGTGAAGGTACAAATGTTGGCTGTTGCTGAAAAAGCTTCTGTGATGGAGAGTGAAGCAACTTGGGTGGGGTTGGGTGGTGGCAGTGGCAAAAGTGGTGGTAGCAGCTTCTGAGGATGCTGCATTTTGCTTTCATGATCCCAAAGACTCCTTAAAAAGGAGTCAGGAAATGGTGTGGGGATGTGTAGGGAGAAAATATAACATAGATAACTCAAAGAAAGCATGTAACAATTGTGTATGTCTGTGTGATTCCTATACTTAAAGGATCATCACAGAATCTTGTAATTTTGTAGGGATGGCAAATATTCTGATGACCTGCTAGTGTGTTATCCATGAGGGGTAATATTGAAATAAAGTAATTTTTGCTTTTACATAGTTTGGCTGGGGAAAAGGCTTAAAACACATTAATGTGATTGGGAAAAGAGTGAGTTGAAAAAATGCTAAGTTTATAAATCATCTACTTGAAGTTTTCTATTTTAAAAGGAAAGGACCTGAGGTCTGAGGGTTTAAATTACTTACTCAAAATTGCAGATAACTGGGCAAAGCATGGTGCCTCATGCCTGTAATCCTGCCAGAGGTGTGAACCAGAGCAATTCCATCTTGAACAGGAGCTAGGTAAAATGAGTATGAGACCTATTGGGCTTCATTCCCAGATGGTTATGGCATTCTAACTTACAGGATGAGATAGAAAGTTGGCACAAGATACAGGTCATAAAGCAGACTCTTTCTAGCAATAAGATACAAACACAACAGATAGCAGGCCCTGAAAGAAATCAAAGTATTTTACCCCAATACTCAGATCACTTGAGGTCAGGAGTTTGAGACCAGCCTGACCAACATGGTGAAACCCCGTCTTTAAAAAAAAAAAAGAGAAAAGTAAAATGTACTTTTGGTAAAAGATTATAAGAAGGCATGGGAATGTGGATTGCTTGCCTAAGTTCAGAGGGTTAAAGGATGATTTTAAGTGAGATAGAAAAAAATCTAAAGGTTTGAACAAGTTGTGGAAGGTTTACAAAAAATTAATTGTAAGACATTCTGTGTGTGAACATATTGGTTAAAGGGGTATTGAGGGAAGGTGTTCTCTTTCCAAGTCCACAAGGGGGCGTAGTTTTAAGGGCAAGAACTTCCTAGCACCATGCCCCACTCCCATCTCTCTCCATTCAGGAGACTTAACAGTCTCTGTTTTCATTTTTGTGGGCACGGGAAGAATCAAATGTCAATCACTCCAGTGGAAGTTCTAAGGAACTCCTTTCATTGGCCAGCGTGCTTGGAGAAGGAGAGAATTCTCCCAGGTTAAAAGTCCTTGTCCCCACACCTGGCTGGATTTTCCCTCTGGAGTCCCCTTCCACACTCTTCATGGAAGCTTTCTCCTTTCTCCTTTTTCTCTTTCTCTACCTAAATAAAATCAATTTCTGCAAACTCTGTTCGGGGTCTGATATTTTACTTTATGAGTGCACCAGCTGTGGTCCCCTCTCTCATTCTTGAGAGAATGGGAGACCAAGGACCTTGGAGAAAAGTCCTCTCAGGGGAGCCGAGGGCTCCCCTGAATCCCTGAACCCCAACATTTTTTGGTAAGCCAGCCAGGAGAAGAGGACTTCGAACTGTAAGTAAAACCAGCCCCATTCTGTCCTGTCTCTTTAAGAACACCGGAGAGGTGGAACCGTGGAGGCACTGCCCAGCCCACCTTAAGCGGCACAGCCCAGCCAGAATTAAAAGTGAAGTTTTTTCCTCTAAGCTCTCTCTGCTTTCCCTCTTCTTCTCTATCCTTCGGCTATCATCTCTGGGATGAAAACCTGCGGGAGCCTGTGGGGTGGAGAGGGTGAGTACTTCCCCTGGGCCTTTCGCTCCCTGCTGTCCAGAAATGGGGACAGCGGAGACCATGGCCCAGCCCCGTGGATGGACCTGGGTGTGCGCTGTAGCCGCCAGCACTGTGGGCAGAGAGAAAAGCAGCAGGGAAGGGGTGGGGTATAGCTGGAGTCTGTGAAACTGGAGTCTGCATTGGACCTGAGAGTGCAGTGGGCTGGCGGATCATTCTGGCAGACCTCTCTGGCATCCCCTGTCCCAGGAAGGAGTGTAAAAAAAGCTCCCCTGGGGCATTCGCCTGCTGGCCGTGGGTCCCTGTGTGGGCAGAGGCTCGGGGAGTGGCCCAGGCGTGCACGTGGTTCTGGTGGGCTCAACATGGTGGCTGAAAACGCAGGGATGGGGCATGGTTCCCAAAACTCACAGCAGCTGCAAATGCAGCTTTTAAACTGATAGTGGCAAGCAGCTTTTTTTCTCTGGGTGTGCCAGCTGGGAAAGGAATGCAGCTGCTGGCCGTCAGCCCTGTCCCACTTTAAGCAGGCCACACCGTCTTAGGGTGCAGCATTCTCATTCAAAATATGGCTTAAGAAAGCTTTCTGCCTTATCTTAATGCAAGTGGCCTGTTAGTACAGTTGGTTAAGGTGTAGGGGCCTGCAACTGTAAGGTTGTTTGTTGAAATCCCTGGTGGAGTTGGTCTTGAATTGGGGAAACCTTTTGGGAAATTCAGAAGCTGAAGGCTATGGGACTTTGTGTTTTGTGTATAATTTGTCTTGCTTAGGATTGACTCTCTCTCTATGGCAGAACTTTTCCATCTAGAAGATTGTAGTTAAACGCATTCCAGGACCCAAATAGTAAATGGAAGGTCACACAACCTTAAGGGCATATTCCTACAATGGAAAATGGGTTAGGAAAGGAGGCCTGGGTTCTGACGGTATTGTTCCAGCCTAAGCCACGTGGCCTGCCTTCTTTAAACTGTGTGCTCTAATGGCCCCTCCCTAGAAGTTTACCCTTCTAGGGTGGTTTTATAAATCAGCCTGTGTAAATTGGGCTTTGGCTGGGGAATATTTGTACCCATCTCCTGAGCCTCACTGGCCTGGTTCAGGGGCACGCTGGTATGAACCACTCAACCCAGCAGCCCTTCATGCCTCTATAGTGGTCACTGGAGGTCATGCAGAGAGTGAGTGAGTGGTCCCGTGATGCTGGTAGGGGGTGATTCGAATCCAGCACATGAGAGGTCCACCGAAAAAAGATGATCACGCATCTTGGGCACCGAAATTTCGAGATAATGACTGGAGGACGCTCCATGTATCTTTACATGGGGGATGCCTCGGGTCAAGTGGCTGTAATTATTAACCGGGGATGCTGGCATTTCTTGTGTTCAATTTCAGATGAGTGCCAATCTTCCCAAGATCAAGTCCCCACTAAAGTGTATACTGGAAAATTGGGATCTATTTGACACATGACCTTTGAAGAAGAAGTGGCTTATTTTCCTCTGCCAAACAGAGTGGCTGAGTGGAAAAATCTGGCCTCCAAAGGGAAGTATAGATTATGACACTATTCTACAATTAGACCTGTATTGTAAAAGTGAGGGTAAATGGTTTGAGGTCACCTATGTGCAACTTTTCTTTTCCCTAAGGAATAAGACTCAGCTCTGTTGGGCCTGTACCCTATAACCTACTCAGCCCTCCTCAGGACTACTTCCACATGTGGGACTCCCTGTGGCAACTACCTCCACCAATGTCAACCAGGGTTCCTGAGTCCCTGTACCCCAACAGGAGCCAGGGAGGTCCGGGACAGCCAGGCCATCTCAGACTACCTGGATGCCCAGACTCTGCCCCCTACAGGCAGTAGGAGGAGAATTTGGCCCAACTAAGGTGCACACACTCTTCTCACTTTCTGACTTAAAGCAAATTAAGGTGGACTTAGGAAAATTTTCAGATGACCCAGACAAGTACATAGATGTTCTGCAGGGCCTGAGTCAATACTTTGAATTAGATGTCATGCTTTTGCTTAATTAAACCCTAACCAGCAATGAAAGAGAGGCTGCTCTAGCAGCAGCTCAAGAGTTTGGAGACACTTGGTACCTTAGTCAGGTACATAACCTAATGATGCCAGAGGAAAATAATACATATCCCACAGGTAAACAGGCAGTCCCTGAAATGAACCCTCACTGGGCTCTAGATTCAGAACACGGAGACTGGAGCCATAGGCATTTCCTGACCTGTCTACTTGAGAGATTAAGGCGAGCTAGGAAGAAGCCCATGAACTATGCAGTGTTATCCACCATAACTCAGGGAAGGGAAGAAAACCCAACAGCTTTCTTTGAGTGATTGTAGGAGGCTTTAAGGAAGTACACTTTCCTGTTACCAGACTCCATTGAGGGTCAGTTAATACTAAAGGACAAGTTTATTTATTACTCAATCAGTAGCAGATATCAGGAGGAAGCTTCAGAGGCTGGCTTTGGGACCAGAACAGAGTCTAGAATCATTACTGAACCAGGCAACCTTGATGTTTTATAATAGAGACCAGGAGGAACAGGCTGAAAGGAACTGGAGAGATCAGAGAAACGCTGCTGCCTTAGTCATGGCTTTCAGGCAAGCAGACCTGAGGGGCTCAAATGAGGGAAAGGCTCGGGTTAGCCTCCAGGCTGGCAAAGCTTGTTACCATTGCAGTCTGAAGGGACATTTTATAAGAAACTATTCGCAGAGGAATGGACCACAACCTCATCCATGCCCTTTGTGCCAAGGGAATAACTAGAAAGCACACTGTCCCAGGGGATGAAGGTTCTCAGGGCCTGAGGTGTCTAACCAGATGACCCAATGACAGGACTGAAGGTTCCTGGGACAAGCGCCAGCTTGAATTATCACCCTCAATGAGCCCTGGGTAACACTGACCATAGAGGACCAGGAAGTTGATCTCCTCCTGGACACTGGTGTAGCCTTCTGTTTTACTCTCCTGTCCTGGACAATTGTCCTCTAAGTCTGTAACTGTCCGAGGAGTCCTAGCTTGAGCAGTCTCGTGATATTTCTCCCAGCCCCTAAGCTGTAACTGGGGAGATATACTTTTCTCCCATACCTTCCTCATTATCCCAGAAAGTCCCACTCCCTTACTAGGGCAGGACCTGCTAGCCAGAGCAGGAGCCATTATCTATATGAACCTCATCAGGGAGGAAATCCCTCTCTGCTGCCCATTATTTCAAGAAGGGATTAATCCCAAAGTTTGGGCAATGGCTGGACAATTTGGATGGGCAAAGAATGCATGCCCAATTTGAATAAGGCTAAAGGATCCCACCCCTTTTCCTTACCAAAGACAGTACCCCCTAAGACCAGAAGCCAAAAAGGGACTACAGGATATTGTAAGGGACTTAAAAACTCAGGGTCTGGTGAAGTCCTGTAACAGCCCTTGTAATACTCCAATTTTAGGAGTGCAGAAACCTAAAGGACAATGGAGGCTGGTGCAGGATCTCAGCCTTATTAATGAAGCTATGAGTCCTTTATAATCAGCTGTGCCTAATCCTTACGCCTTGCTTTCTCAAATACCAGGAGAAGCACAATGGTTTACAGTCCTGGACCTTAAAGATGACTTTTTCTGTGTACCATTACATCCTGACTCTCAGTTTCTGTTTGCCTTTGAAGACTCTTTAGACCAGAGTTCTCAGCTCACTTGGAAAGTATTACCTCAGGGCTTCTGAGACAGCCCCCACCTGTTTCGTCAGGCTCTAACTCAGGACCGTAGTAGTTTTTCACATCCAGGTACCCTGGTTCTTCACAATCTGGATGACTTGCTTTTAACTGCGAGCTCAGAAACACAGTGTCAGCAGGCCACCCAGGACCTCCTAAAGTTTCTTGCCGCCTGTGGATATAAAGTTTCCAAACCAAAGGCCCAACTTTGTAGGCAAGAGGTAAAATACCTAGGGCTGGTCTTGTCTAAAGGCACTCAGGCCCTAGATAAGGGATGCCTACAACCCATACTGGCCTTTCCCCATCCAAAGACTTTAAAACAGTTGCAGGGATTCTTGGGAATAACTGGTTTTTGCCAATTATGGATTCCCAGATATGGTGAAATAGCAAAACCTCTGTACACTCTGATTAAGGAAACCCAAAAAGCTAACACCCATTTAGTACTCTTGGACCCTATAGCTGAGGCAGACTTTCAGACCCGGAAGCAGGCACTACTGCAGGCTCCAGTTCTAAGCCTTCCTACAGGGAACAACTTCTTCCTATATGTTACGGAAAAGTCAGGAGTGGCACTGGGGTTCTAATCCAGACTCAGGGGGCCATGCCACAACCGGTGGCATATGTAAGTAAGGAAATTGATGCAGTAGCAAAAGGCTGGCCACACTGCTTGAGAGTCGTAGCTGCGGTGGCTATAGTGGTCTCAGAAGCTGTTAAAATAGTGCAAGGGAATGATCTAACTGTATGGACTTCACATGATGTAGCTGGGATTCTGGCCTCTAAAGGAGGCTTATGGTTGTCCTACAACCTCTTATTCAAATATCAGGCCTTAATGCTCAAAGGGCCTGTACTTCAGCTGCGCACATGAGCAGCCCTCAATCCAGCTACTTTTCTTCCTGAGGAAGGGGCAAGAACATGACTGTCAGCAGGTTATACCCCAGGACTATGCAGCTTGAGAGGATCTCTTAGAAACTCCTCTAGCCAATCCTGGTCATAACCTTTACACTGACAGAAGTTCCTTTATGGAAAATGGAGTTTGAAAAGCAGGATATGCAGTAGTCAGTGATCAAACAGTACGTGAAAGCAATCCCCTTCCTGTTGGTACTAGTTCCCAGCTGGCAGAACTGATAGCCTTCACCCAAGCTCTAAAATTAGGAAAAGGAAATAAAATAAATGTTTACACAAATTCCAAATATGCTTACCTGGTTTTGCATGCACATGCTGCTATATGGAAGGAAAGAGAGTTCCTAACTTTGACAGGAACTCCCATTAAATATCACTAGGAAATTTTAGACTTATTACAAGCTGTCCAAGAATCAAAAGAGGTAGCAGTCTTACACTGTCCGGGTCACCAGAAAGGAGGTCAGAAAGTAGCTGAGGGCAATCACCAAGCTGACCTAGAGGCTAAAAGGGCAGCTAGACAAGCATTTATGAAAGGACCTTTAATATGGGAAAACCCTCTCCAGGGAACTAGACCTCAATACTCATCAGAAGAGGTAGCGTGGGCATTCTCCCAGAGACATAATCTTCTTCCTTCAGGATGGTTAGCCACTGCGGAGGGAAAAGTGCTTCTACCTGCTGCCAGCTGGTTGAAAGTACTTAAAACTCTGCATGAAACCTTCCATATGGGTATAGAGAATACACATCAGATGGCCAAATCTATATTTACAGACAAAGATCTCTTCAAGGCTGTCCAACAAATAGTCAAAGGATGTGAAGTATGCCAGAAACATAATCCTTTGACATATTGCACAGCTCCTCCTGGGGAACAATGAGCCAGTCATTACCCAGGTGAGGACTGACAAGTGGACTTCACCCATATGCCCAAGTCTCAGGGATATCAATATCTGCTAGTATGTGTAGATACTTATACAAACTGCGTTGAAGCTTTCCCCTGTAGAACAGAGAAAGCCCAATAGGTAATAAAAGTCCTGATTAATGAAATAATTCCTAGACTCCCTAGCTGTCTTCAAAGTGATAATGGTCCTGCCTTCAAAGCTGCAGTAACCCAAGGAATTCCCAGGGCGTTAGGAATACAGTATCATTTCCACTGTGCTTGGAGGCCTCAGTCCTCAGGGAAAATAGAAAAGATGAATGAAATTCTTAAGAAACACTTAAAGAAACTGGCACAGGAAACCCACCTCTCGTGGCCTTCTCTGTTGCCAATAGCACTCTTAAGAGCTCAAAATTCTCAGAAAATAGGACTCAGTCCCTATGAGATGCTTTATGGATGGCCCTTTCTTAGTAATGATCTTGTATTAGACAAGGAAACAGCAAATCTGGTAAAAGATATAGCCTCCTTGGCTAAGTACCAATAGGTTTTTAAGACTTTGCCTGAGGGACATCCTAGGGAAAAAGGGAGAGTTGTTCTGCCCTGGAGACTTGGGGCTTGTTAAATCTCTCCCCTCAGACCCTCCCTCTCTAGGCCCATCTTGGGAAGGACAATTTTTCATTATTCTGTCTACCCCAACAGCAGTTAAGGTGGTGAGAATTGACTCATGGATTCATCATACTTGGCTGAAGCCTTGGATACCTCCTGAAGAAAGTCATAGAGCCTCCACTCCACAGCCTGAAGTTCCAGGAGAAGATCTTTTGTACACCTGCAAGCCATTAGAGGATCTGCATCTGCTTTTCCAACAAGATCCTCAGGGAAGTAACCACTTATAAGTCTAATTTATATCCTGGCATTAATAGGAGTATACCCGGGGTGGGGGTAAGTGGTAGAATAATAGAAAAACTTGGTGCCGGTATTAGGAAAGTTACTACCTCTATTCAGTTACTATAAGCTATCTCAGAAGTTAATTAATAACATAAAAAGGTTGCTAATTCTCTCTGCAAAAGGCAGCTCTCTCTGCAAAACAGCTTAACTCTTTAGCTGCCATAGCTCTTTAAAGTAAAAGGGCCCTAAATCTACTAACAACAGAGAGAAGGGGAACCTGTCTCTTTCTAGGAAAAATGCTATTTTGTAAACCAGTTAAGTGTTGTTTTGAACATAGAACTCAGGAATCAATCAAGCACAGGGCTAAAAATATTCCAGAAACAGTATTGTGAAGCTTGTTTAACAACTGACTGTCCTGGCTCTATTCTCTTGTAGGCACATTTATAACCATTCTATATTTGTTGATCTCTGGGATTTTCATCTTTAACCACCTTGTCACATTCATTTCTTATAGAACCATAAGGTCACAAATAATCCTACCACAAGAACCCCAGATGTCCTTTGCTTGTGGGCTCTATTGTGGACCTCAGGATCAACCTGCACTCCTGAAAGACTCCCCTCTGGAGGAAACCTCAACTGCAAGGCCCCTTCTATGCCCCATGTTCCAATAGAATTTGAACTTTCCTGTTCAGAGAGGGGAATGAGGGAAGGTGTTCTCTTTCTGGGTCCACAAGGAGGTGTAGTTTTAAGAGCAAGAACTTCCCAGTGCCATGTCCCCCTCCTATCTCTCTCAATCCAGGAAATTTAACGGTCTCTGTTTTAATTTTCATGGGCACGGAAAGAATCAAAAGTTAATCACTCCAGCGGAAGTTCTAAGGAACTCCTTTCATTGGCCAGGGGGCTTGGAGAAGGAGGGAATTCCTCCCAGGTTAAAAGTCCTTGTCCCCACACCTGGCCGGATTTTGCTTCTGGAGTCCCCTTCCATACTCTTCATGGAAGTTTTCTCTCTTCTCCTTTTTCTCTTTCTCTACCTAAGTAAAATCAATTTCTGCAAACTCTGTTTGGGATCTGATATTTTACTTTACAAGCACACCTGCTGTGGTGCCCTCTCTCATTCTTGAGAGAGCGGGAGACAAAGAATCTTGGAGAAACGTCCTTTCAGGGGAGCTGAGGGCTCCTCCGAACTCCTGAGCCCCAACAGTATTATTCAGTTTTTTTTTTTTTTTTTGGTAAATTGAACATTGGAATAAAATCACAACAGATTTTTTTTTCTTTTTTGAAATAAAGTCTAGCCCTGTCACCCAGGCTGGAGTGCAATGGCATGATCTCAGCTCACTGCAACCTCTGCCTCTCAGATTCAAGTGATTCTCCTGCGTCTGCCTCCTGAGCAGCTAAGTTTACAGGCATGCACCACCATGATGAGCTAATATTTGTATTTTTACTAGAGATGGGGTTTTGCCATGTTGGCCAGGCTGGTCTCAAACTCCTGGCCTCATGATATGCCCACCTTGGCCTCCCAAAGTGCTGGGATTACAGGTGTGAGAAACCATACCAGATCCATAACAGGTTTCTCTTAGAATAAAAACCTGCTTATGATCTGCTCTTTAACAAAAAATGTATTGGGTTAATAAAGGGTTTATAAAAGTTTTACCTTATTGTCAGGCATTAAAATTGGATAGATTTGTCTATAAGGTTTTATTAAGACTTGGGTTTGGCATCAATAATGCACAAATGTAAAAGTGACATTTGGCTTATTTGGTATATTGAAATCATACAAGAAGCATTGTCAAATTTAAAATGGTATTTGGTTTTCTTTGGGCTATATTTGTATAAATGTGTTAATTGGTATATGTTCCAAAATAATGGGAAACTCCTATAATTCTAATGTAACTTTGTGTATGTTATTAATAGTTATCATTGTTAGATAAAATTTTATATGACACAGAAGTAACCAAATTTCCTTATCAATTGTGGCTTCAATAGTGGCTGTCCTAAGAGTTTTACCATCCACAGACAATTGTCTTGTTTTGATCCTCTTTAAAAGGTAGTTTATAATCAACTATTGATCTCTAACAGGTGTTTTTGAATTCAGGTTTCTAATAACTTTGGAAATTGTGACATTAGAACAGAGGAAACAACTTTCAGAACTCTAGTGTAGAACTGAAATGTTCATGAATATCAAACAGAACTTTATGCAGGATTTAACTGCATAACCTAAAGAAGTCTGAAGTAATCTTTTTGAATTTGCTTAAAATGTTGCTGATTCTTTGTTTGGTTTTTTGAGTCAAGAAAACTTTTCTTTTAAGCTATTTACAGCTTGTAGCAATTGAGTAATGTATACTTCTCTGAACACAATGTGGAGCATATTTTTTTCTCTCTACCTGATATCTCCAGAATTTGGCAACTATTTGTGAATATTCTTAGTTTATGGCAATACAGTTATTTGCATAAGTACAAAAAGAATCGGTTTTCTTTTGCAACAAGACACAATTGGAGAAATTGGTTATTTTGCCAAGGCTTTGACTGGAATATCATGCTTTCCTTTAAGGAATCAAACTTGACTCATAAAGCCAATAAAAGCCTCTTGGGGAAAAATTGCCTCATACCTTGCCTACAGAGTCCCTGTACAGGTTTCAGACCTGTGGTAAGTAAAGAATGTTACTTTCTAACAGGTCCAGGAGACCCAAGTTTTCTTGGGACCCCAAGAAGAGAGGAATTTACTCAACTCATAGGTATTTGAGGGTACAAACTCATGGCAGGGATTGATTCTAAAACAGTCTTACATGAGATTTCATCTATGGAACAGAGTTGCATCAAATCCAATTTTAAAAAAGCTTATGTGAAAAGTAATTATTCTTGCTGCACTTTATACAAATAATCAGGCCAAATATAGTAAAGCAAATCAGTCTTACCATGATTTTTCTTTAGTAAAAATAGGAAATTGGAGAAAGAAATATCATGTTTCAAGAACTGTGGTAGGCTTGCTATTAAATTATCATCTCATCAGTTGTTTTGAAGTTTGTTTTTGCAATTTAGGCTAACCTGTTTATTTCTGTGAACCAACCAGTGACCTCTGACTGCTGCTCAGAAAAAAACAAGAGGGATGGTAATGTAAAAAATCTGGATCAATTTTCTAATTCTGGGCACATTAAAATCAACTAGTAACCTCATATCAGCTTGGTTCCAACAGTTACCCAGTTCATTGAAAGCCTTCTTATTTAGTTTACTTGGGATAATTTTACTTAGTTTGCTTTATTGCTGTGGAATATATTGCTGTTGTATTCTTTGTATGGGAATGCAGGATAAACTTACTGAATATTATCTTGAAGTGAACACTTATTCATCTTCCAGATATCATCCTTTATCAAAACTTGGAGTTATAAATGGCCCTCACCATACTGATGCTGTCTGACCGAGCTCTCTACCCTGAACATAAGAGACACTAATAGTTAAACAGGAATATTGTCACCCCTTTTCAGTTTGATGTAGTTACAGAAGATGGATCTTCATCCTCTGAACCCTTAGGATTAAGGGTTCTCTTCCAAAAGGGAGGGGGAAAATGTCAGAGGTGTGTGAACCGGAGCAACTACATCTTGAATAGGAACTAGGTAAAATGAGGCTGACACCTTGTGCACTGCATTTTCAGAGGGTTAAGGCATTCTAACTTACAGAATGAGATAGGTCAGCACAAGATACAGGTCATAAAGACCTTGCTGATAAAACAGCTTGCAGTAAAGAAGCCAGCTAAAATCCACCAAAACCAAAATGGCCCCAAGAGTGACCTCTGGTCATCCTCACTGCTACACTCCCACCAGTGCCATGACAGTTTACAAATGCCATGGCAACATCAGAAAGTTACCCTATATGGTCTAAAAAGGGAAGGTATGAATAATCCACCCCTTGTTTAGCATATCATCAAGAAATAGCCATAAAAATGGGCAACCAGCAGCCCTTGAGACTGTTCTGTCTATGGAGTAGCCATTCTCTTATTCCTTTACTTTCCTAAAATACTTGCTTCTGCTTTGCACTGCAGACTCACTCTGAATTCTTTCTCACACAAGATCCAAGAACCCTCTCTTGGAGCCTGGATTGGGACCTCTTTCCTGTAACAATCCTAGCACTTTGGGAGGCCAAGGCAGGGGGATTGCTTGTGGCCAGTTCAAGACCAGCCTGAGCAACATAGTGAGATTCTGTGTCTATGAAAATAAAAAAAAATAGCTGTGTGTAGTGGCATACAGCTGAGTCTTAGTTACTTAGGAAGCTGAGTTGGAAAGATCCCTTGAGCCCAGGAGTTCAATGTTGTAGTGAGCTATGATTGTGCCACTGCACTGTAGCCTAGGTGACAGACAAGAGCCTATCTCAAAAATTAAAAAAATTGCAGACAATTTTTATGGTGTGAGAAGTAGGACTTGGATCTTTTGAACACTGTCTCAGTCACCATGTTGCCAACCTTCTTTTCTCTTCCCTCTAATTTTTCTATATAATGCCTAAAAATAAAAATGAGAAGTCTAGAAAACCTACACTCAAAGTTCTCAGTTTTGGAGTGATCACAAACGACTATAACTGTAAATATTGAAAAAGGAGGACTTGAGATCTTTTAATTTTTTTGACAGAGTCTCGCTTTGTTGCTCAGGCTGGAGTGCAGTGGAGTGATCTTGGCTCACTACAACCTCTGCCTTGACTTGGGATCTATCAAAGTTCTTCACTGAACTGTCGAAGTATAAAATAAATACAGTACAGAAAATGAAACAAAAAAGAACAAAGAAAATCAAAGATACAGAAGAACTTGAAGATTACTTTGGGGAGGATAGGAGAAAAAATGAAGTTAAGGATTATTAAACACATGTAAAGATAGGCCTAATGTTGTTACCATGGTTGGGGGTCCCTGCAACATATTTGAAGTAATGTTGTCCTTCCCTCTTCCTAATAAATCCTACTTGTTCACTGATCACATCAGTTGTTTCTCTTAATTTCCTGACATCAAAGTAGATATATTTGTCAGTGTGTAATTATAACTGCATTTGTGGGACTGTTTGATTGATAAGTGTCTTCATCCCTCTTCAGACTGGAAGCTTCCTGAAGACAGAGGCCAAGGTCTATTTTAACCACCTTTGTGTTTCCATTACCTGGCACATTCAAGCTTTCAACAAATACTTGTTGCTTGAATGAATTAATGAATAACCCAGCAATTATACCCAATGTGATATCTGGGTTCCTGGTCCTAGTTTAATTACCCACTGTTCACAACCCACATGTTCTACCTCCATACCATTCAATCCCTATACTAAAGAATCCACTTTTCTCTTATTTCATCTCTACAGAAGCAATACTCAAAGGGAAGTTCTTCAGACTTTGTTTTCATTTCATCACTATTTAATTCCTTGATCCATTATAATCAGCCTACCACTCCCATGACTACGCTGATAGTGTTTTAATAAAAGTCACCAGTGATCTCCCTATCTAATGGACTCCTTATGTTCATCTAAACTGTCTAACATGTTTCTTTTGATATAATTATTTTCTCTTTTTTAAAAATTCCTACCTTTCTCCCGTAGTTGCTATAAGATATCACTCTACTGGTTTACTTTCAATCTCTCTGGTTATTTTTGAATCTACTTGGGCTTTTGCTTGAAAGGTTTACTGCTGTCTTTCCAGATAAAGTGTGTTAATTACAGAAACTTTATCTTTACCATAATATAATTTAAAAATTTGCTTATACTCTAATAAGAATGATAAATCTTAGCAATGAGAAAGAATTTCCTGATGTGTAGAGAAGTGAGACAATGTAACTATAACGCTACCTAAGATGATTCCATGTTTTCCTGATTTGGTTGAAACTGATTATCTGGCAGAGTTTAGATAGTTTTCTACCCAGAAGCCAGAATTTTGACTAGGTAACTTGTAAAATATTCCTTATATCCCTGACATTCTACCATTTATACCACATTTTATGTGTGTTTTAAAATATCTTGCAATAGCTACTCACTCTGCTCACATGTTGGGCAGTCGTTCCACCTTTAATTGCTTATTCACAAAGAGATTGATATCTATATTAATCTCTATCCCAAAGATGTTTTCTTGTTCCTTCTCCACATTGCTTGTGTGAATGTGGGGGGGGAAAAAAAAAAGAACAGCAAAGAGATAGCCCTGAACAATGCTATATCTACATGCGACTTGGGCTTAGGGAATGGCATAAAAATAGAATTAGGGGTTGTGATTTTCACTAGTACTCTGCTGTCATAGACTGCACATCATTTTTTGTATGAAATTGCCTTCCATATAGGCATTGAGGTAGATAAGAGGTCAGGAACCGCAGCTAATGGGCCATGTCTGACATGCTGAATCTTTTCTTTATGACCTGCAAGCTAAGAATGATCTTTTACTTTATTTATTTAGAGCTAGAGTCTTGTTCTGTTGCCCAGGCTGGAGTGCACTGATGTGATCTCGACTCACCGCAACTTCCGCCTCCTGGGTTCAAGTGATTATCCTGCCTCAGCCTACTGAGCAGCTGGGATTATGGGCATGTGCCACCACACTGGCTAATTTTTGTATTTTTAGTAGAAACGGGGTTTCACCATGTTGGCCAGGCTGGTCTCGAACTCCTGACCTCGTGATCTACCCGCCTCTGCCTCCCAAAGTGCTGGGATTACAGGCTTGAGTCACTGCACCTGGCTGATCTTTTACATTTTTAAATAGTTGCAAGAGAAAAATTATAGAATAATACTTCATGACAAATCAAAACTGTATTAAATTCAAATTTCAATGTTCATAAAGTTTCATTGGAATAAGCTAATGCATTTATGTATTGTCTATAGCTGCTTTGTGCTTCAACAGAAGAGTTGAGTAGTTGCAACAGAGACCATGTGGCCCAAAAGTCTAAAATAATTAATATCAGGCCCTTTATATTAAAAAATTGCCAACTCCTTGGCTGGAGTATAGAAACTAAGGATAATGGCCTAAGATGAGTTTGAAGAGACAGAAAACAAAACAAAACAAAACAAGATCATGCAGGATCTTACAGGCAAAATAAAAATTTTGAATTTTATTATTTTTAAAGTTAGATGTATGATTAGAAACCACTGAAGGATAGAAAGCAAGAGAGTGTTATGATCCAGTTTATGTTTCAGAAAGATTATTCTGACATTTGGTTTTGGGTCAGAATGTAGAAGATAGTGAAAGACCATCAATCCCACTGTAACAATTAGAAAAAAAACTAGATAACTATAACACAAATGGACATCAGGAATTTCTGGGTTCCACATAGGATGTAAAAAGCTGGCAAAGGCAGTGCTCTCCACATAACAATAGGAAAAATACAGATAAACTAAAAAATCATAACTTGAGGCCAGGCATGGTGGCTCACGCCTGTAATCCCACCACTTTGGGAGGCCAAGGTGGTTGGACTGTCTGAGGTCAGGGGTTCAAGTTCAGATGGGCCAACATGGAGAAAACCCGTCTGTACTAAAAATACAAAAATTAGCTGGGTGTGTTGGTGCACGCCTATAGTCCCAGCTACTCAGGAGGCTGAGGTAGGAGAATTGCTTGAACTTGGGAGGCAGCGGTTGCAGTGAGCCAAGATCACACTCTTGCACTCCAGCCTAGGTGACAGAGGAAGACTCCATCTCAAACAAAACAAAACAAACCTTGAATTTATTAAAGAGCTGAGGGTACAGAACAACTAACCAGCCTGAATTCTAAGGAAAGATGGGCATTTTCAAGAAAAGACAGAACATGAACACTGGCTCACCTATGGCAATGGGAAGATGAGGCCTCCATATAAGCAAGTATGAGGAATTCGATTAAAAGTTAAACACCTAAAGGCCAAGTGTGGGCTGGTATGGGGGTGTGTAGAGCCCCTGGAAACCACAGTCTCCAGGGGAATTCACATTCTTACCGGTGCATGCCACTACCCTCGGCTAATTCTGTATTTTTTGTCAACATGGTGCTTCACCATGTTGACCAGGCTGATCGTGAACTCCTGATCTCAAGTGATCTGCCTGTCTCGGCCTCCTAAAGTGCTGGAATTACAGGAATGAAGCCTGTGCCTGGCTATTTCGTTGTTTGTTTGTTTGTTTGTTTCTTTTTGAGACAGAGTCTTGCTCTGTTGCCAGGCTCCAGGCTGGAGTCCAGTGGCGCGATCTCAGCTCATTGCAACCCCCACCTCCCGGGTTCAAGCAATTCTCCTACCTCAGCCTCCCGAGTAGCTGGGACTACAGGCGCGCGCCACCATGCCCAGCTAATTTTTGTATTTTTAGTAGAGATGGGGTTTCACCATGTTGGCCAGGATGGTCTCAATCTCTTGACCTCGTGATCCGCCTGCCTCGGCCTCCCAAAGTTTTGGGATTCCAGGCGTGAGCCACCGAGCCCAGCCTATTTCATTTCTTGATAACCATCTAAAGATTTGTACCCTTCTAAGATGGGTCCTTTGATTCCCCTTTTCCTTTTCTCATTTTTTTTTGTTAATTATTCTTATGTTTTATTAGCATCTGTAAGACCCATGAGAGAAAGCTGCTAGAGCAGATTTGATAAGGCTTCTTGAACCATCGTTTATGTAGGAGTAATGGCACCCAGGATACCCGTGTAAAAGGGGCTCCTTTAACCATAGCATTTACCATGGTCTGGGTAATTGATATATTCAGTGGGTAAATATCATGATAAAGCCAGTCCCACGTGACTTGCATATGAAGCATAACAGCTGCTTCATGTAGGGTGCTCCACTTGACATTTTATAGGGAGAGTTGGGCAGTCCCCTTCTCAGGGTAAACAGACCTTCTATATTATAGTGGCTTTTATCCAGTCTACCAGACTGGATATTCCTTCAGGGATAACCTCTTGTGCATCTGGATCATATGTACTCATCAGTAATTGTTTAAGAGTGAGTTGTGGGCTCTGTGTCAACCCAAACATGCCCTTTTTTCTGTAGCATTTAAAATGAAAGATATTGAGGCTGGGTACGATGGCTCAAGCCAGCATTTTGGGAGTAATCCCAGCACTTTGGGAGGTCAAAGTGGGTGGATCACACGAGGCCAGGAGTTTGAGACCAGCCTGACCAACATGGAAAGACACTGTCTCTACTAAAAATACAGAAGTTAGCTAGGCGTGGTGGCATGTGCCTGTAGTCTCAGCTACTCATGAGGCTGAGGCATGAGAATTGCTTGAACCAAGGAGGCAGAGGTTGCAGTGAGCTGAGATCAGGCCACTGCCTCATGTTTTATAAAATAATGGTCACCCAAAATATATCTTACTTTCCTAATATTCTAAACTCTTAGTAACACTAATTCCCAGTGAAAAATCCTAGGATTACTTAATTTGACATAACATGACATTTTAAATTAATGGAGAGAATTTTGAGACTAAATTTATTGAACTAATTGTATCAATGGTTAATAAAATAATGTGAATTAAAAAGTAGGTGTGCTAGCTTCTATTCATCTGGTAAATGCTTACTTTTCTTTAAGCCAATTAATTAAAGCACTTTTATATAATTTGGAAGTGAAATATCACACATGACACTTATATACATATAGGAATAAGAGACAGACAGAGGCAGATCTTATAGAGTTAAGATTTTTCATTTGCCTGCTTGTAAAAATCCTTTCCCTTTCTTTATACTATTAATAAAACAAAAAGAGGAGCCAACAAAAGTTGAAGAACAAAGTTACCACACCAGACCTGAAAGGGAGAAAGAGCTAAAGCAATCTGGTCCTGCAGAGGTTGACATTCTGAGATATCAATCTGAGGAATTTTAAAAAGAAAGAGATTACTGAATTTAAAAATGAAAAACTTCTTACAATTTCATTAAGGATAAATCAATACTTTCAGTAAAATCTTGTTCTATCCAATTCTTTAAATTGTATTAGTATATTAATATCAAAATTCAAATTCTAGAAAAATTGCAAATAATTTTCTTTTAATTATATCCAACTTAATCACATTTTTTCCCTCATTCTTAGACAGTTTTTTCTAGCACTTTTTTTTTCCTTCTTTCTTTTCTTTTCTTTTTTTTTTGAGACAGAGTCTTGCTCTGTTGCCCAGGCTAGAGTGCAGTGGCAGGATCTCAGCTCACTGTGAACTCCTCATCAGGTTCAAGTGATTCTCTGCCTCAGCCTCCTGAGTAGCTGGGATCTCAGGTGCACACCACCACACCCAGATAGTTTTTGTATTTTTAATAGAGATAGGATTTTTCCACGTTGGCCAGGCTGTTCTCAAACTCCTGATCTTAGGTGATCTACCCACCTTGGCCTCCCAAAGTGCTGAGATTATAGGTGTAAGCCACTGTGCCTGTCTACCTTTCTTTCTTAAAAGGAGAAACTGAAATGTGGCCTAGGATTTAGTGTGGTAGATGGAAGTGTGCTAGTTGTGGGTGGGACTGAGAGTCCACACTTTCACTACTGAGTTATTTCCACCTTCTTACATGTCTCAGTTTCCCTCTCCAGAGGTCTTTCAGCTCTTTATTGGGGGGGGGTGTCGAAATGCCGAGTGATCAGCTGTTATATGTATTTCCTGGATAAGCCTTTAAAATTAATTTTGTTGGGAGGGGGTAGCCTGTAGTGCTGCTGCATATCATAGGGTAAATGCCTCAGACATTCCCACTTGGCCCCTGGCCACCCAGAAGCATCTATTATCTAGGAGGAACAAAATGTTCCTTCTCTCTGGAGCCGAGGAGGTCAGTCTCTCATTTATCTATGAAAATGACAGTTCAGTTCCTCAAATAAATGTGCAGACAAGCCAATTGAGGTTAACTGTAGGAGAAAAAGGCAATGGAGAAGAAACTTTAGAATGCACCTTTGAATCAAAATTGGGACCCTAAGCAACAACCTCCTAGGAGAAGAAAAGAAAACAACTCAGAATAAACCAAAGACCATCAATCAAATGCGAGGTCCAGGGCTCAGGAAGACTTACCAGTTCTACCTGAGGAGAAACTTGACATTGGTGGGGGTACTTTCAATGGGACCTAGCTGGTATCATAGATCCAGGTTTGGGTAACTCCTTCATGGGTTCTGAGTCATCTCTGAGGCCTCACATGTAGGATGACAATTATTATCAACAAAAAGAATCAAACTCTGTAAAATATTGAAATTAGTAAAATATTGGTTTATTCTGAACCAAATATGAAGGCCATGACTCATGAGACATACTCCCAGAAGGTCCCAAAACACATGCCCTAGGTGGTCAGGCTGTATCTTGGTTTTACACATTTTAGGTAGCTATAAGGCACCAATCAATACATGCAGGATGTACATTGGTTTGGTCAGGAAAGGTAGAACAACTCAAAGGGTGAGGGCTTCCAGGTCACAGCGGGATTTAAAGATTTTCTAATTGGCAATTAGTTGAAACATTACATTATTGTCTAAAGACGTGTAATCCATAGAAAAGAATATCTGGGTTAATACAAGGGACTGTGGAGTCCAAGGATTTTTATCCTATAAATGAAGCCTTCATGTAGCAGGTATCAGAGAAAATGGTTTGTGAATGTCTCTTACCTGACTTAAAGAGGTACCAGACTCTTAGTTCTCTTCTGGATAAGGGAAAAGACCTGGAAAGGGAAGCAGATTCTCTACAGAATGTAGGTTTCTTCACAAGAGACAGCTTTGTGGGGCCATTTTAAAGTATGTTGAGGAAATGTATTTTGGGTAAAATACTTTGATTACTTTCAGGGCCTGCTATCATGTCAGTATTTTATTGCTACAAAGAGTCTGTTTTGTCAGCTTTAATGTCTTAGGTCTCTATTTTAATGTTAATGCTGCTCAGTTATGCCTGAATTTCAAAGGGAGGGGAGCATAGTAAGGCATATCTGACTCTCCCTTCCCATCACATTCTGAGTTAGTCTTTCAGGTTAACTTTGGAATGCCCTTGGCTGAGAGGAGGGGTCCATTCAGGTGGCTGGGGGCCTTAGAATTTTAATTTTGGTTTAACAGAGACTATTATGAACTACAAACTACACAAAATCACATTGGAAAGCCTATCCAAAATAAATTCCCAGAAACATACAACCTACTGAGATTAAATCAAGAAGCAGAAAACCTGAATATATCAATATCAAGTAATGAGATTGATTTTTAATAAAATATCCCATCATAAAAAAGCCCAGGACCTGATGATTTTGTTGATGAATTTTACCAAACATTTACAGAAGACCTAACACCAATTCTTCCCTAACTCATCTAGAAAATTGAAGAGGAGAAAATTATTTCAAGTTCATTCTATGATGCCAGAAATACTCTGATACCAAATCTAGACAAGGACACACACATAAAGAAAATGTGGCATATATACAGCATGGAATACTATGCAGCCATAAAAAAGGATGAGCTCATGTCCTTTGCAGGGACATGGATGAAGCTGGAAACCATCATTCTCAGCAAACTGACACAAGAACAGAAAACCAAACACCACACGTTCTCACTCTTAAGTGGGTGTTGAACAATGAGAACACATGGACACAGGGAGGGGAACATCACACACTGGGGCCTGTTGGGGGGTGGGGAGGCTAGGGGAGGGATAGCAGGGGGTGGTGGGATTGGGGAGGGTAACATTAGGAGAAATACCTAATGTAGATGATGGGGCGATGGATGCAGCAAACCACCATGGCATGTGTATACCTATGTAACAAACCTGCATGTTCTGCTCATGTACCCCAGAACTTAAAGTATTTTTAAAAAAGAATACTATAGTTCATTAATCCTGAGAAACATAGATATGAAAATTCTCAACAAAATACTAGGAAACCTAACTCAGCAGTACATTTGAAAAGATCATTCACAGTAATAGAAAGGAAGGAGGAAGGAAAGAGTGCTTGAGAGTCTGCTCTTGGGGTGACTCGGGTTATGCCCTTTGAGGGAAGAATAGCACTCGAAGAAATAAGAGACAAATGTTGAGGTTTACAGATTCAGTTCCAGTTTAATGATGTGGTCCCTCTATGGAGATTTCTCCTCTAAATCTTGATCTCTTGTTTGGAAGTGACTAACAATATTTTGGCCTGAGAAAGCCCTAAAAGATCAGTGTATGTTTTGTGCCCCATTTTTTTATTACCAAAAATGAGAAGAAATATTGCAGGGAATGAAGATTTCTCTGCATTTTAGCATTGCTTTTTCAACTGTAGTTGGCTTTTTAATGAGGATGACAATGGAAGAGATAAAGAATGAAGCTGAGCCGGGCGCGGTGGCTCAAGCCTGTAATCCCAGCACTTTGGGAGGCCGAGGCGGGTGGATCACGAGGTCAAGAGATCAAGACCATCCTGGTCAACATGGTGAAACCCCGTCTCTACTACAAATACAAAAATTCAACTGGGCATGGTGGCGTGTGCCTGTAATCCCAGCTACTCAGGAGGCTGAGGCAGGAGAATTGACTGAACCCAGGAGGCGGAGGTTGCGGTGAGCCGAGATCGCGCCATTGCACTCCAGCCTGGGTAACAAGAGCGAAACTCCGTCTCAAAAAAAAAAAAAAGAAAAAAAGAATGAAGCTGAGATCACATCCATGGTTTCTATGACCCTCTATCCAGTCATGTATCCTGTATTTAATGAGCTAGAATGAGTAAATCTGTCTGTAGCTCAGACACAGAGAGCTGCTTTCATTAAGGCTGAAAAAGAAAATTCAGGTCTCACACAAGACATCATTATGAAAATTTTAGAGAAAAAAAGTGTAGAAGTTAACTTCAAGGAGTCCCCTTCTTTGTATGGCAGCTGATGATGTAGAAGAGTATATGATTGAACGACCAGAGCCAGAATTCCAAGACCTAAATAAAAACACAAGAACACTTAAACAAATTCTCAGTAAGATCCCAGATGAGATCAATGACAGAGTGAGGTTTCTGCAGGCAGTCAAGGATATAGCTAGTGCAATAAAAGAACTTCTTGATACGGTGAATAATGTCTTCAAGAAATATCAATACCAGACCGCAGGGCACTTGAACACCAAACGAAAGAATTTGTAAAGTGCTCCAAAATTTCAGTGATACTCTGAAAACATATTTTAAAGATGGCAAGGCAATAAATGTGTTCATAAGTGCCAACTGACTAATTAATCAAACCAACTTAACACTTCAGACTTTCAAAACTGTGGCCTGAAAATTGTATATGTTAAAAAATGTACTTCTCAGTGGTAGTATTGAATGGACTTTATCTGTAAAATTTAAAGTTTGACTGTATAAATTATCAGTCCCTCCTGAAGGGATCTAATCCAGGTTGTTGAATGGGATTATTGCCATCTTACACCATATTTTTATAAAATGTAGCTTAATCATAATCTCACACTTAAGATTTTGCATCATTTTTGCTATTATCATTCTTTTAAAACTTACAAGCCAAAAGAATGTATGCTTTAATGTGTCATTATATAACATTCCTTAAAAGAATTGTAAATATTGGTGTTTGTTTCTGACATTTTAACTTGAAAGTGATCTGCTGCAAGATAATGTATTTAACAACATTTGGTGGCAAATATTCAATAAATAGTTTACATCTGTTCATAAAAAAGATCATTCATCAAGTGGGATTCATCCTAGAGATGTAACGATGGTTCAACATATGCAGATCAACAAATAAGATACATCTTATTAAGTGAATGAAGGACAAAACCATAGTATCATCTCAATACATGCAGAAAAAGCATTTGATAAAATTCAACATCTCTTCATAATAAAAACTCAAAAAATTTGAAATAAAAGGAACATACCTCAATATAGTGAAGGCTATATATAGCAAACTGACCACCAGCATCATACTGAATGGGGAAAATTTTTAAATGTTTCCTCTATGATCTGGAATAAGGTAAAGATGTCCACTCTCAGCACTTTTGTTCAACATACTACTGGAAATCCTAGCCAGAAAAGTTAGGCAAGAGAAAGAAATAAAGGGCATCCAAATTGGAACCCAACATGTCAATTTTTTTTCCCGTTTGCAGATATCATGACCTGTTATATAGAAAACCCTAAAGATTCCACCACAAAACTGTGAGAACTAATTAAAGAATGCAGTAAAGTTGCAGGATATAAAGTTAACATACAAAAATTAGTAGCATTTTATACACTAATAACAAACTTGCAGACAAAGAAATCAATAGCTGCAAAAATTAAAATAGTGTACCTAGGAATACGTTTAACCAAGAAGGTGAAAGATTTTCATAGTAAAAACTATAATACACTGATGAAAGAAATTAAAGAGGACATGCAAAAATAGGAAAGTATCCCATGTTCATGGACAGAAATTAATATTGAGAAAACTGCCACATTACCAAAAGCATCTTTATATTCAATGCAATCCATATGAAAATATCAATGGTATTCTTCACAGAAATAGAATAGACAATCAGCATTCATATGAAACCAAAAAAGTCAAATAGCCAAAGCAATCCTGAACAAAGGAACAAAGCTGGAGGCATCACATTACTGTACTTCAAATTATAGTACAAAGCTATAGTAACCAAAACAGCATGGTATTGGTATAAAAACGGACACATTGATCAACAGAACAAAATAGAGAATTCAGAAATAAATCCACATATTTACAGTTCACTGATTTTTAGCAAAGGTGTCCAGAACATTTATTGGAAAAAGGACATCTCTTCAATAAATGGTGATGGAGAAACTGGACCCTTGTGTGCAGAAAAATGAAACTAGATCCCTAATCTTTCACCAGATAAAACAAATTAAATCTAAGTAGATAGAGGACCTTAAACTATGAAATTATGAGAAGAAAACAGGCAAAATACTTCAGGACATTGGTCTGGGCAAAGAATTATATAGAAAATACCTCAAAAGTACAGGTATAAAATCAAAAATGGAAGAGTGGGATAGTAATCTAACTAAAAAGCTTCTGCACAGCAAAGAAAACAATAGTGAAGAGAAAAACTAAACAATTGGAGATAATCCTTGCAAACTATTTATCCAACCAGGGATGAATAATCCAGAATATTCAAGGAACTCAAAGAGCTCAAGAGAAAACAAAACCACCACAAAAGACTCCAATTAGAAAGGGCAAATGAGATGAGTAGACACCTCTCAAAAGAAGACACCGAAATGGTCAACAGGCCAGTGAAAAAGTACTCAACATCACTAATCAGTGAAATGTAAACCAAAACCACTATGGGATGTCATCTTGCCTCACTTTGAATGGCTAATTTTTGTATTTTTAGTAGAGATGGGGTTTCACCACATTGCAGGCTGGTCTCAAACTCCTGACCTCAGGTGATCCGCCCACCTCAGCCTCGCAAAGTGCTGGGATTAAAGGTGTGAGCCAGTACATCTGACCTCTGAATGGCTATTCTTAAAAAGAAAAAATAAATGCTGGTGAGGATATAGAGAAAGGGTAACTCTTACACTTTGTGGGTGGGAATATAAAATAGTAGAGCCATTATGGAAAACGGTATGGAGGTTCCTCAAAAACCTAAAAACTACCATATGATCGAGCAATCCCACTACTGGATGGGTACATCCAAAGGAATGGAAATCAATATATTTATTGTAGCACTATTTATAATAGCCAAGATACAGGATCAACCTACATCTATGAAGAGGTGAATGTGTAAAGAAAATGTGGTATAGATACACAATGAAATAGTTTTTCGCAAGAAAAATTTAAAAAACCTGTCATTCATGGTAACATGCATAAGATTGCAGGACATTAGGTTAGGTGAAATAAGCTATCATAAAAAGATAAATACTGCATGCTCTTATGGGTGGAAGCTAAAAAAGTTGATCTTATCAAAGTACCAAGTAGAATAGTGATTGGTAGAGGAAGGGGAGGTATACCTAATACTTGGTTAATATATAGAAAAGTACAACTATCACAGGAGAAAGAAGTTCTCATGTTCTATAGCACTATAGTGTGACTATAATTAAGAACAAGTTATTGTATATTTTCAAATAGCTAGAAGAGACTTTGAATGTTTCTAATACAGAGAGATGATAAATATTTGAAGTGATGGGTATGCTATTATTTCATCATTACGCATTATATACATGTACTGAAATATCACATTGTAACCCATAAATATGTACAATTATGTGTCAATTAAAATAGCTAAACATTTTCAGTGTATAAAGTAACAATGAGCAAACTGAAATTGAATAGCACCAAAAATGTGATCTAGTTTGATATAAATCTAAGAAAATATGTGCGACATCTTTATATATTGAAAGCTACAAAATATTGATTAAAGAAAGCAAAGAAAGCAAAATAAATGAAGATAAAGTCATTAGGAATTGGAATAATCAATATTGTAGAATGATGTTAATTTTTCCCAAATTCAATGTAATCATACATTATTCACTTTTGTGTAATACTTCTTTGGCTCAGCATAATCCTTTGTGAATTGAATTGAGGTATAATTACATATAATCAACTTTATTTAAAGTATACAACTTGGATAATCTGGACAGATGTACACATGCATAAACTAATCTGTAGAGGCAAAAAAATCAGACTAGTGATTACTCTGTCATATTAGTGGTAGAGATTGACTGGGAAGGGTCATAAGAGAACTTGCAGTACAGTTATGTTCTCTATCTTGGTATGGGTTTATGTTACATGGGCATATTTATTTGTCAAAATTCATTGAAAGGTACAATTAGAATCTGTGCATTTTCTTGTACACAAAATTTGCTGTTAAATAAGAACCATAAAAATATTGAATTGTAGTTAACAATATGAAATTAAAGTATGATACTATTCACAATATCTGCAAACCTAAAACACTTGAGGATAAATTCAACAATAAAATGTATATGTCATTGATCCTAAAAATTACACCATATTGTTGAAAATAAAGAAAGCCTAAATCAATGGGAAGCTATAGTAGTTCTTGAATCAAAAGACTCATTGTTGTTTTTTTAATTTTCTCTAAAGTGACCTATAGATTAAATGTCACCCCAATAAAAATCCTAACCCGCAATATAAATCCTAACAGGCTCTTACAGAAATGCACAAAGTGATTTGGAAATTTATGTGGACACATAAAAGACCTGGAATAGCCAAAAAAACCTTGAAATAGAAAAACAAGGTTGAAGCATGCATGCCTTCTAACTTTATAAATCTAGTAATAAAAATAATAAAGAGAGATTGATGTACATGAAATGGCAAACAAACTGATCAACTGAATGAAACAAAATCAAAATTTTGGGATCAGACCCACACATATTGTGAACAGATTTCTGACAACGGCACCTACAAAATTCAATGGAAAAAAAAGTCATTGTATTAAATCGTTCTAAAACAAATGAATAGCCAAATGAAAATGGAATTACTTTGACCCCATATTACATCATACAAAAAGTTAATTTGAGATAGGTTATTATCTAAACACAAAAACTATTAGATTTTACATAGAAATATAAAATATATTTACAATCTAAGAGGAACAAGGACTTCATAGGACATAAAAGCTACTAGACATTACAGAGAATACTCACATTACTGAATTGGACTTCATAAAAATTAAATTATTATTCATCAAAATATATCATTAAGAATACAATTAAGCAAGTTACAAACTAAAAGAAAATATTTGGAATATGAATATCTAAGAAGGAATTGGTTCAAAACTACATGAAGAACATTTATAAATTGATAAAAATAAGCTGATAGAAGAAAAAAATGGCAGAATATGAAGTTTTTAAAAGTCTGTTCCTCTACAAAAGCAAAAATTGGGAAAACTTCCAGAATTAACATATTTAGAATTTTTAAATCTGATCAAAAGGTGACAGGATGGTAACGTCAGCAGGATGGTGAGCTAGGAAGTTTCAGGCCCTTGTTTCCACATAGAAAAATATTATAGGAACAATTAAAAACTGACTAAAATAAGTTTATGGAATCTCTGGAAATCAGTCAAATATCTATAGTCACCAAGCAAATACTCAACTAGGAAAAGATATATTTAACATGGTAGGGAATTCTGTGGTATTTTTATTGGCACTTGATCTACTTCTGCCAGGTGCCGTGCAGTGCAGTTAAAGAAAACAGTGTCCTTATCTCTAGTAACTCTTTGGGGGGCCAGAGAGAGATCAGAGGAGACCAGATTTGCTGTATTCTAACTTGTCTGTGCACTGCCTGAGGGAATGGTATCTGTGATGCCTAACTCAGAGTTCAAATGCCTCAAATAAGTTTGAATCTCAAGCTAGAGGAAGCCATGAGAAGCATGGTCATGGCTTGTGGGAAGTCTCCACAAGGAGACTACAGATTACAGATGGCTGGAGGCAAGAGATTACTGATTGAGGAATACATTACAGCAGCTAAGGCCCTGTGAATAAACAGATGAGACTTCTGGGGAAATCGAGATATTTAAAAGCGGCTGTGTATATAGTTCCTGATTTCAAAACTTACTACAAAGCTACAGTAACCAAAAGTGGGTGGTACTGGCATAAAGACAGACATATAGAGCAATGGAAGAGAATAGATAATTCAGAAATAGTTTCTCCTATTTATGGTCAAGTGATTTTTGAAAAGGGCGGGAAGAACATTTCATGGGGCAGGAACAATCTTTCTGACAAATAGTTTTGGTAAAACTGGATATTTGCACACAAAAAATGACATTTAAATGTTACCTTACATCATATACAAATATTAAACCAAAATGGACCAAAGACCTAACCATAAAAACTATACAAATCTCTTGGGTGAACACAGGGGGAAAGCTTCATGACACTCAGTGTAGCAGGGATTTCTTAGATATGACATCAAAAGTACAGGCAACAAAAGAAAAAACATACATTTTAAAATAAAAATTAAAAACTTTTGAATACCAAAGGACAGTATTTAAATGTTTTGAAAATTTCCATAGATTTCTGGGGAACAAGTGTTATTTGGTTGCATGAATAAGTTCTTTAGTGGTGATTTGTGAAATTTTGGTGCACTCATCACCTGAGCAGTATACACTCTACCCTGTTTGTAGCCTTTTATCGTTCATCCCTTTCCTGCCCTTTCCATGAGTCCCCAAAGTTCATTGTGTCATTCTTACGTTCAAAGGACAGTATTAACAGTAAAAAGGCAAGCCATGAAATGAGAGACAATATTTCCAAATCATAGAGCAGAGAAGGGACTAATATTCAGAATATATAAAGAAGTACTACAACTTAAGAACAAAACAATTTAACAAATGGGCAAAAAGGTTGAATAGAATTCACCAAGGAAAATGTAGAAATCGGCAATAAGCAAATGAAACAATTCTCAGCATTACCGATCATTAGAGACATGCAAATCAAAATAATAATGAGATATGCTTTATGATGACTACTTAAAAAAAAAAAAGAAGGCCGGGCGCGGTGGCTCACGCCTGTAATCCCAGCACTTTGGGAGGCCGAGGCGGGTGGATCACGAGGTCAAGAGATCGAGACCATCCTGGTCAACATGGTGAAACCCCGTCTCTACTAAAAATACAAAAAAAATTAGCTGGGCATGGTGGCGCGTGCCTGTAATCCCAGCTACTCAGGAGGCTGAGGCAGGAGAATTGCCTGAACCCAGGAGGCGGAGGTTGCAGTGAGCCGAGATCGCCCCATTGCACTCCAGCCTGGGTAACAAGAGCGAAACTCCGTCTCAAAAAAAAAAAAAAAAGAAAAGAAAAGAAAAGAAAAGAAGCCGGGCGCAGTGGCTCACGCCTGTAATCCCAGAACTTTGGGAAGCTGAGGCAGGTGAATCACGAGATCAGGTGTTTGAGACCAACCTGACCAACATGGTGAAACCCTGTCTCTACTTAAAAATATAAAAATTAGCCAGGCGTGGTGGTGCACACCTGTAATCTCAGCTACTTGGGAGGCTGAGGCAGGAGAATTGGAGGCGGAGGTTGCGGTGAGCCGAGAGCGTGCCATTGTACTCCAGCCTGGGTGACAGAGTGAGACTCTGTGTCAAAAAAAAAAAAGGAAATAAAAGAAAAAGTGTTGGTGAGGATGTGGAGAAGAAGGAACCCTTGTTAGCTATTGCTAGAAACATAAACTGGTGCAGATACTATAAAAACAGTATGGCAGTTCATGAAAAATTAAAAATAGAATTATCAGATTATCTATCAACTTTGTTTCTGCATATGTACCTAGAAGAATTGAAACTAGGGACTCAAACAGATATTTGTAAGCTTATGCTCATAGCAGGAGTATTCATAATAGTGCAAAAGTGGAAGCAACAAAACTGTTCATTGATGGATAGATAAAATGTGATATATACATACAAGGTAACATTACTCAGCTTTAGAAAGGAAGGACATCTTGACACATTACTATATGAACCTTGAAGACATTATGGTGAGTGAAATAAATCTGTCACAAATAAAAAAATACTATAAAGGTGTGTCCAAATGCACACACAGAGCCCATTTGTAAAGTCTGAGAGAATTTTACTTGGTTCCAGACTATTAAATAAATTTCTGTCAAATAACTGTCTGACCATTAAGCTAATAGAACAGAGACTTCCATGGACATACATAACAAAGAATATAAACTTAATAAAGTTAGTTCCAACATGTCACTAAGCAAACAAGTAAAATAAGCCACAGCAACAAACACTGGTGGGACGAGGAGGCAATCTGTTTCCAAAGGTGCCAAATTATAATATTCAAAATGTCCAATTGTTAACAAAAAAATTACAAGGCAGTCAATGAAACAAGAAAGTATGGCTTATACACAAGATAAATAGAAATTAACAAAAATAGTCTCTTAGCAAGCACAGCCCAGATTTACTAGACAAAGATGATAAAGGAACCTTTCATGTATACTCGAAAGCCTAATGTAAATAATGTACAAGCATTGAAGGAAATGGAGACACAACTAAAGTGTAACATCAAATAAGAAAAGATCAATAAAATATTGGAAATTATCAAAAGGAAAAGATCAATAAAATATTGGAAATTATCAAAGGAAATAATCCTCATGCAAAAGAATGAAGTTGAACCCTTATCTTACACCATATACAAAAATTAACTCAAAATGGATTAAAGACCTAAACATAAATCCCCATACTATGAAAATCCTAAAACAAAACATAGGGGGAAACCTACACGGCATAGGATTTGGCAACGATTTCTAGGATATGATATCAAAAGCACAGGTGACAAAAACAACAAAAGACAAATGGAAAATACAAACTTAAAAGCATAAAATGAGACAAAACAGAGTAAAAAGGCAACATATAGAATTGAAGTAAATATTTGCAAGTCCTATATTTGATAAGGAGTGAACATTGAAAATTATATAGTGAACTCCTACAACTTAAATATAATCAACTAATCTGATAAAAAAACAGGCAAAGTACTTGAATAAACATTTCTTCAAAGATGATATATCAACAAGCATATAAACAGACATTTAACATCACTAATCATCAGATAAATGTAATCAAATGACAATGATATATCATTTCACACCCCTTAGGTTGGCTACTACACACACACACAGACACAAACACAACAGAAAACAAATGTTGGTAAGAATGTGGAGGAATTGAAACCCTGTGCATTGTTGGTGAGACTGTAAAATGGCAAATTGCTATAGACCACAGTAAGGCAGGTCCTCAAAAAGTTAACAATAAAACTATCATATGATCCACCAATACCACTTCTGGGTGTTTATGCAAAAAAATAGAAAGGAATGTATTAAAGAGATATTTGCATACCCAAATTTATAGAAGCACTATTAGTAATAGAAAAGAGATGGAAGATGTCCAAATATCCATTTATGGATGAATTGATAAATAAAACACAGTATATACATACAATGTAATATTATTCAGCCTTATAAAGGAAGGAAATCCTGTCACTCACTACAACAAGGATGAACTTTCAGAACATTATGCCAAGTGAAACAAGCTAGTCACAAAAGAACAAATACTGTATGGATCCACTTATACAAGGTATCTAAAGTAGTGAAACTCATATAGAGAGAAATTTAAAAGTTGGTTACCAGGGGCTGGGTGGCAAGGGAAAAGGGAGTTATTTAATGTGTATGGAGTTTCAGTTTTGTAAGATAAAAAGGTTCTGGAGATTTATTTCACAACAATGTGAATATACTTAATACTAATGAACTGTAAAGTTAAATACATTTAAGATATTAATTTTATTTTGCTTTTTTATTTTTTCAACTTTCATTTTAGATTCAGGGGGTACATGTGCAGATTTGTTACAAAGGAATATTATGCAATGTTGAAGTTTAGAGTATTATTGAACATGTCATCCAGGTGGTGAACATAGTAGTCACTAGATAGTTTTTCAAAGCTTGTCCCCTGACCTTCTTTGCTCTTGTATTTCTTCGTATCTATTATTCTCATATTTATGTCCACGTATACCCAATGTTTAGCTCCCACTTATATGTAAAAACTTGGTATTTGGTTTTGTGTTTCTGCATTACTTTTCTTAAGATAATGGTCCTCAGTTGTATCCATGTTGCTGCAAAGGACATGATTTTCTTTTTTATGGCCACATAGTATTCCATGGTGTATATGTACTACATTTTTATTATCCAAGCCACCATTAACGGGCACCTGAGTTAATTCCATGTGTGCTATTATGAAGAGTGCTGCAATAAGGACATGAATGCATGCATCTTTTTGGTAGAATGACTTATTTTCCTTTGGGTATACAAACAGTAATGGAATTGCTGGGTTGAGTGGTAGATCTAGTATTAGTTCTTAGAGATATCTCTGAACTGATTTCCACAGTGGCTGAACTAATTTACATTCTCACCACATTGTATAAATGCTCCCTTTACTCCACAGCTCTACCAATACCTGTTTTTTTTTTTTTTTTTTTTTTAAAAACTCTTTAATAAAACGTCATTCTGACTGGTGTAATATGGTATGTCATGGTGGTTTTCATTTGCATTTCTCTGATGATTAGTGATGATGAGCATTTTTGAATGTTTCTTGGCCATTTATATGTCTTCTCTTGAGAAGTGTCTGTTCATGTCCTTTGCCTACTTTTTGTTTTACCTTTTATTTTAGGGTCGGGGTATATGTGCAGGTTTGTTATACAGGTAAGCTTGTGTTACGGGGGTTTGTTGTTCAGATTATTTCATCATTCAAGTACTAAGACTACTACCCAATTGTTATTTTTTCTACTCCTCCCCTCTTCTCCCACTGCCCACCTGCAAGTAGGCCCCAGTATCTGCTGTTCCCTTCTTTGTGTTCATAGGCTCTCGTTCATCTCCCACTTGCAAGGGAGAACAAACAATATTTGGTTTTCTGTATCTGTTTGTTTGCTAAGGATAATGACCTTCAGATTTATCCAAGTTCCCACAAAAGACATGATCTTCTTATTTTTTATGGCTGCATAGTATTCCATGGTGTATATGTACCACATTTTCTTTATCCAACCTGTCATGGATGGGCATTTAGGTTGATTCCATGTCTTTGGTATTATGAATAGTGCTGCAATGAACATTCATGTTTGTGCCTTTATGGTAGAATGATTTATATTCCTCTGAGTATATAAATAGTAATGGATTTGCTGGAACGAATGGTAGTTTTTAGGTCTTTGAGGAATTGTCACACTGCTTTCCACAACAGTTTAACTAATTTAGACTAACACCAACAGTGTATAAGTGTTCCCTTTTCTCTACAACCTTGCCAGCATCTTTTACTTTTTGACTTTTAATAATAGCCATTCTGACTGGTGTGAGATGATATCTCATCGTGGTTTTGATTTGCATTTCTCTAATGACCAGTGATGTTGAGCTTTTGATATATGCTTGTTGGGCACATGTGTGTCTTCTTTTGAAAAGTGTCTGTTCATGTCCTTTTTAATGAAGTTGTTTGTTTTTCTCTTATAAATTTGTTTAAGTTCCTTAAAGATTCTGGATATTGGAGCTCTCTTGGATGCATAATTTGCAAATATTTTCTACCATTCTGTAAGTTGTCTGTTTGCTCCATTGATAAGAGCTTCTTTACAGCAAAAGAAACTAAGCTTAATTAGATACCATTTGCCAATTTTTGCTTTTGTTGCTATTGCTTTTGGCGTCTTCATCATGAAATCTTTGTCTATTCCTATATTCAGAATGATATTGTCTAGGTTGCCTTCCAGGGTTTTTATAGTTTTGGGTTTTACATTTCAGTCTTTAATCCATCTTGAGTTGATTTTTTTATATGGTATAAAAAAGGTTTTGCCTACTTTTTAATGGAGTTATTTGTCTTTTTGCTTGTTGATTTGTTTACATCTTATAGATTCTGGATATTAGTTTTTGTCAAATGCATAATTTGTAAATATTTTCTTTCATTCTGTAGGTTGTCTGTTTACTGTGTTAATAGTTTCTTTTGCTGTGCAGAAAATGTTTAGTTTAATTAGGTCCCACTCGTGTCAATTCCTGTTTCTGTAGCAATTGCATTTGGAGTCTTTGCCAGGAAATCTTGGCAGGTCCTATGACCAGAATGGTATTTCTTAGGTTTTCTTCTAAGGTTTTTGTAGTTTTAGGTCTTATATTTAAGTCTTTAATCCATCTTATTTTTGTATATGGTATTAGATAGGGGTCCAGATTCAATCTTCTGCATGTGGATGGCCAGTTAAGGTGATATCTCTGGCTTCATTTTTTTTGGCTTAGGATTGCTTTGGCTATTCAGCCTCTTTTTTGGTTCCATATGAATTTTAGAATTTTTTTTTAATTCTGTAAAAAATGACATTAGTAGTTTTGTAGGAATAACGTACCACATTTTCTTTATCCAGTCCACCATTGATGGGCATTTGGGTAGATTCCATGTCTTTGCTATTGTGAATAGTGCTGCAATGAACATACACATGCATGTATCTTTTTATCTTTTTTTTTTTTTTTTGAGAAGGAGTTGCACTCTGCTGCCCAGGCTGTAGTGCAGTGGCGTGGTCTCGGTCACTGCCACCTCCACTTTCTGGATTCAAGCAATTCTCCTGCCTCAGCCTTCCAAGTAACTGGGACTACAGTCACATGCCCCCACACCTGGCTAATTTTTTTATTTTTAGTAGAGGCGGTGTTTCACCATGTTGGCCAGGCAGGTCACGAACTCCTGACCTCAGGTGATCTACCTACCTTTGCCTCCCAAAGTTCTGGGATTACAGGTGTGAGCCATGGTGCCTGGCCCATGTATTTTAATAATAGAATGATTTATATCCCTTTGGGTATATACTTAGTAATGGCATTACTCGGTCCAATGGTATTTCTGGTTCTAGGTCTGATATTGATCTTTTCAGGGTTTCAATTTTTTCCTGATTTAATCTTGGGACATTTTGTATTTCTAGGAATTTATCCCTTTTCTCCAGATTTTCTAGTTTGTGTGCATATAGGCATTTATAATAGTCTCTGAGGCTCTTCTGTATTTCTATGGGATTGGTTTTAATGTCACCTTTGTCATTATTGATCTTTTTTAAAAAAAAGTCTAGCTAGGCCAGGCGCGGTGGCTCAAGCCTGTAATCCCAGCACTTTGGGAGGCCCAGGCGGGTGGATCACGAGGTCAAGAGATCGAGACCATCCTGGTCAACATGGTGAAACCCCGTCTCTACTAAAACTACAAAAAATTAGCTGGGCATGGTGGCACGTGCCTGTAATCCCAGCTACTCAGGAGGCTGAGGCAGGAGAATTGCCTGAACACAGGAGGCGGAGGTTGCGGTGAGCCGAGATCGCGCCATTGCACTCTAGCCTGGGTAACGAGCGAAAGTCCGTCTCAAAAAAAAAAAAAAAGTCTAGCTAACAGTCTATCAATCTTGTTTATCCTTTCAAAAAACCAACTTTTGGTGTTGTTGATCCTTCGTATGGAATTTGTCATCTCAGTTTAATTCCATTCTGCTATAAATTTAGTTGTTTATTTTCTTCTACTAACTTTTGGGGTTAGGTGGTTATTGTCTTGCTAGTTCCTATAGGTGTCATGTTAGATTGTTTATTTGAGATCTTTCTAACTTCTTTCTTTCTTTACAATAAGATGGGGTCTCACTATGTTGCCCAGTCTGGTCTCAAACTCCTGGGCATAAGCAACCCTCCTGCCTCAGCCTTCCAAAGTGGTGGGATTACAGGTGTGAGACACCATGCTTGTCCCTTTCTAACTTCCTGATGTAAGCATATAGTACTATAAACTTTTCTCTTAAGTTTGCTTTTGCTGTACTCCTGAGATTTTGGTATGTTGTATTTCTGTTTTCATTAATCTCAAAGAATTTTTTATTTCTGCCTTAATTACATTGTTTACCCAAAAGTCATTCAAGAGCAAGTTGTTTAGTTTCCATGTAATGTTGAGGTTTTGAGAGATTTTATTGTTATTGATTTCCAGTTTTATTCCACTTTGGTCTGAGAGTATACTTAGTAAGATTTTGACTTTTTTGAATTTATTAAGACTTGCTTTGTGGCCAAGCATGTAGTCAATCCTAGAGTATGTTCTGTGTGCTGATGAGAAGAAAATATACTCTGGTTGTGGTATGAAATATTCTGTAGGTGTCTATTAAGTCCAATTGTTCAAGTGTTATGTTTAAGTACATGTCATTCACAGCTAGAATAAGAAAAGAAATAAAATAAATAAATAAATAAATAAATAAAAACAGCTTAAGTACAGAATGTTTTTGTTAGTTTTTTTTGCCTCAATGATCTATCTAATGGTGTCAGCGGGATGAAGTTTCCCCAATTATTGTGTGGCTAAGTAAGTCTTTTTCTAGGTCTAGAACTACTTGTTTTATGAATCTGGATGCTCCAATGTTGGATGCATATATATTTAGGATAGTTAAGTCTTCTTGTTGAATTGAATCCTTTATAATTACGTAATGTCCTTCTCTGTCTTTTTTAACTGTTGCTGGTCTAAAGTCTGTTTTATCTGATATAAGAATAGAGGTCCGTGCTTTTTTTTGTATTGCATGTGCATGACAGAACTTCCTTCATCCCTTTACTGTGAGCCTATGGTTGTCTTTACATGTGAAATTGGTCGCTTGGAGAGAACAGATTGTTGGGTGTTTCTTTTTTTTTCTTTTTTTTGAGACAGGGCTTTGCTCTGTTGCCCAGGCTGGAGTGCGATGATATGATCATGGCTTACTGCAACCTCGACTTCCTGGGCTCAAGTGATCCTCCCACCTCAGCCTTCCAAATAGCTGGGACCACAGGCATGTACCACTACATCTGGCTAATTTTTTTTGTTGTTGTTGTATTTTTGTAGAGATGGGGTTTCACCATGTTCTTGAGGCTGGTAGTTCTTTTCTTAGAATCCAACTTGCCACTCTGTCTTTTAGGTGGGATGTTTAGACCATTTACATTAAAGATATGTAATTTTATGTGGGAATTTTATGCTGTCATCATGTTGGTTGCTGGTTTTCTTGTAGACTCAATTGTGAAGTTGCTTTATAGGGTTTGTGGGCTATGTAGTTACAAGTGTTTTTGCAGTAGCAGGTATTATTCCTTCATTTCCATGTTTAGAACTCCCAAACCTGACAAAGGCAAGCAATGTGGAAAGGATGCCCTATTCAATATATGATGCTAGGATAACTGGCTAGCCATATGCAGAAGAAGGAAACTGGGTCCCCTTCTTACACTATATACAAAAATTAATTCAAGATGGATTAAATACTTAAACATAAAACCAAAACTATAACATCCTTGGAAGACAACCTAGGCAATACCATTCAGGACATAGGCATGGGCAAAGATTTTATGACAAAGATACCAAAAGCAATTGCAACAAAAGCAAAAATTGACAAATGGGATCTAATTAAACTAAAGAGCTTCTGCACAGCAAATAAAACTATCAACAGAATGAACAGACAACCCACAGAATTGGAGAAAATTTTTGCAAACTATGCATCTGACAAAGATCTAATATTCAGCATCGATAAAAAACTTAAACAAGTTTACAAGAAAAAAAAACCCCATTAAAAAGTAAGCAAAGGACATGAACAGACACTTACCAAAAGAAGTCTTACATGTGGCCAACAATCACATAATAAAACACTCAACATCACCTATTATTAGAGAAATGCAAATCAAAACTACAATGAGATAAAATCTCAAAAAAGTCAGAATAGCTATTTTTAAAAAGGAAAAAAAAAAAAAAAAAAAGAAACAGATGCTGGTGAGGTTATGGAGAAAACAGAATGCTTATACACTGTTGACAGGCATGTAAATTTGTTCAACCATTGTGGAAGACAGTCAGGTGATTTATCAAAGACCTAAAAACAAAAATACCATATGACTCAGCAATCCCATTACTGGATGTATACTGAGAAGAATATAAATTATTCTAATATAGAATGTGAGGTTGATCTGGGTGCAACATCTGTCACCCCATTGATCACCACGGTTGATTCAGCTGACCTGGCTGGCTAGTCGGGTGTCCCCTTCCTCCCTCACTGTTCCATGTGCATCCCTCCTGAAGCTGCGTGCTTGGTCTAAGGGGATCACTATCCCTATTAGAGGAGGACCAGTCTTTGGTCAAGGGTATACAAGCAACTGCAATCCCCTGCTAGAACCTCCAAACAAGCTCTCAAGGAATATAAAGTGTTTTGTTATAAAGACACATAAACATAAATGTTCATTGCAGTACCATTCATAATAACAAAGACATGGAATCAACCTAAATGTCCATCATTGATAGACTAGATAAAGAAAATGTGGTATATATACACCATGGAGTACTATGTGACCATAAAAAAGAATGTGATCATGTTCTTTCCAGGAACATGGATGGAGGTGGAGGCCATTATTCTTAGTCAACTCAGGTAGGAACAGAAAACCAAATATTACATGTTCTCACTTATAAGTTGGAGCTAAATGATAAGACCACATAAACCCATAGAGGGGAACAACACACAATGGGGACTCTCTGAATTTGAACGGTCAGAGTGGGGAGAGGATCAGGAAAAATAATTTGTACAACAAACCCCCATAACACAAGTTTACTTATATAACAAACCTGCATATGTACCTTTGAACTTAAATAAAAGTTAAAAAAAAAGGCTTCTCTCTGGGCATGGTGGCTCATGTTTGTAATCCTAGCAGTTTGGGAGGCTGAGGTGGGTGAATCACAAGGTCAGGAGTCCGAGACCAGCCTGATCAACATGGTGAAACCCCGTCTCTACTAAAAATACAAAAATTAGCTGGGCGTGGTGGTATATGCCTGTAATTACAGCTACTCAGGAGGCTGAGGCAGGGGAATTGCTTGAACCTGGGAGGCAGAGGTTGCAGTGAGCCGAGATCATGCCACTGCACTCCAGGCTGGCAGACAGAGCGAGAGACTGTCTCAAAAAAAAAAAAAAAAAAAAAAAAAAAAAAGCTTCTCTGGGAACTGTGGGACTACATCAGGACTAGCAGAAGTCAGTGAAAAAGAACTGAAACCTACACATAGGAGCTGGTTTTCACATGTAGCTTTTGGATAAGGACATGATATAGAGATGGAGTTTCAGCATGTTCTTTTTTTTTTTTTTTTTTTTTTTTTAAAGGGGTTTCACCATGATGGCCAGGCTGGTCTTGAACTCCTGACCTCAGGTGATCCACCCACCTCGGCCTCCCAAAGTGCTAGGATTACAGGTGTGATCAGCATGTTCTTGAGGCTGGTAGTTCTTTTTTTAGAATCCAACTTGCCACTCTGCCTTTTAGGTGGAGTGTTTTGATCATTTACATTCAAGATTTGTAATTTTATATGGGGATTTTATGCTGTCATCATGTTAGCTGGTTTTCTTGTAGACTCAATTGTGAACTTGCTTTATAGGGTCTGTGGGCTATGTAGTTACAGAGTAACTATGTAGTAACATAGCCCACATTAGTTGCCTCCTTCAGCCAAGACTGGCTGTAGTTTTCTTATAATAGTGGGCAGAAAACAAGGGCTTTAGAAATCTCAAGTGAGGGGAAGGTGGTTTGAGTAACAGTCTAACACTCCCAAATAGTGGAAAAAAAAGCCAAAAAACAAAACTCTACACAGGTGGATTTCTAGGGTTGATGGACTATAACTCTTACTCAATGAAAGAGCTGTAAGCACATGACAGTTTGATGCAATGCCTGCTTGTGGCATTTGGGAGAGGGAGGGTTTGTGATGATGTTGTTTTCCACATTGTTGACATAGAAGCATATATGCTGAGAAAACGGGTCTTCCATGCTTGACACAGTCTTTCCCTAGAGTGGGCTATCTATCAGAAGCACCCAGGAGAGGTATCTATCTACTTTGGCAGGGGAAGTAGGGTTACTGAATACAAGAAAGTATTTCAGAAAAAGCAGTGGTCCCTGGAGGGTCAGGTAATTATCTTTTTGATCCATAGGCAATTAACATTAATAAAGTGCTGCAGAGTCAGTCTTCCCAAGACTTCTGTCATTATGAACAGAACCTTTGCTTGCCTACCAGGCCTGTGATGACCAGAAGACTCCCATTGCCCCAAGACAGGAGCTGGTGCTGTATGTTTTTATGGGTATCTGGCATGGAAGATGTTTTACACAACAAAGTCACCACTAAACCACTGCTTAAATCTCACTGTCCCTCCCCTAGCCCCCACCCACTGATCGCAGTATGTGATGCTTCCCTCCCTGTGTCCACATGTTTTAATTGTTCAACACCCACCTATGAGTGATAACATGCAATGTTTGGTTTCTGTTCTTGTGACAGTTTGCTGAGAATGATAGTTTCCAGATTCATCCATGTCCCTATGAAGGACATGAACTCATCATTTTTTATGGCTGTGTAGTATTCCATGGTGTATATGTGCCACATTTTCTTTACCCAGTCTATCGATGATGGACATTTGGGTTGGTTCCAGGTCTTTGCTATTGTAAACAGTGCCATGATGGACATACGTGTGCATTTGTCTTTATAATAGAAAAATTTATAGTCCTTTGGGTATATATCCAGTAATGGGATTGCTGGGTCAAATGGTATTTCTATTTCTAGATCCTTAATGAATTACTACATTGTCTTCCACCATGGTTGAACTAATTTACACTCCCACCAACAATGTAAAACTGTTCCTATTTAGTCTCATCTATTGTTAATGCTTTCAACTATATTTTGAAACTCTTGTAGATAATTTTTCAATTCTAGAGTTGAGTTTGGTTTTTTCTTAAAATAACCATGTCATCTTTCAACTTTTGGATCTAAAATATCTTTTATTTTTTTTTTAGATTAGGAAGGCCGGGCGCGGTGGCTCAAGCCTGTAATCCCAGCACTTTGGGAGGCCGAGGTGGGTGGATCACGAGGTCAAGAGATCGAGACCATCCTGGTCAACATGGTGAAACCCCGTCTCGACTAAAAATACAAAAACATTAGCTGGGCATGGTGGTGCGTGACTGTAATCCCAGCTACTCAGGAGGCTGAGGCAGGAGAATTGCCTGAACCCAGGAGGCGGAGGTTGCGGTGAGCCGAGATCGCACCATTGCACTCCAGCCTGGGTAACAAGAGTGAAACTCCGTCTCAAAAAGACAAAAAACAAACAAAAAACAAAAAACAAACAGATTAGGGTTCAACGTCCAACTTTCTCCTGAATCTCATTGAACTTCCTTGCCATGCAGATTCTGAATTCTATATCTGTCATTTATTTCAATTTGTTTAGGACCCATTGCTGGGAACCTAGTGCGATAATTAGGAGGCAAAGAAACACTCTGACTTTTTCATTTGCCAGAGTTTGTGCACTGATTCTTCCTCATTTGAGGTGGCCGGTGTTTCTTTGCCTTTTTGATGTTGCTCTTATTTTGATGGGACTTTTTAATATTCTGTTTTCCCTTGAGTATTTGACTATGGTGTATGTTGTGTATAGTTGATTAGGTTCATTTCTGTGTGCTTTCAGAAGGCCAAGGCTCTGTATAGCTTCTTTAGTTGTGGCTAGATTCCTGCATTGGGTTTCACAGGTGATGTGAGCTGAAGGAATTTTCGTTTGGTGGTGTAATTCAGGCTGTGATCCAGTAGACAGTGCTTAAGATTAAGTTCCAGCAGATAGGATTTTACTTAGCCGCATACCTCTTTTGTATATCAGTGTTTACAGCCATGCAATGTGGAGGGGAATCACATGGGTGGTTGTGAGAGATGAACCCCCTTACCAAATTTGTTCCTGGGCCTTAGAGGACACCCATCCAATTACTTGTGCCACACCCATGATTCCTTAGCCCCAAGGGGGCCTCTGGTGGGCTGTGCTCCTCCCTCCCTTAGGATTGGCCTGAGTTGCAAGTTAAGTCACCAGAAGACCAATAGCTCCCCAGGTACCCACTGGTTCTTTGTGATTGGCAGCATCAGAGCTGGTTGTACATTATGTCTATGGGTGGTCTGTTGATGCAGTAGGTTAAGGGTGAAAGATCACCAGGCAGTGTGGTATTGCCGTGAGTGTAAACCTGGTGTGGTCCCTGAAGCCCAGGGACTTTTTTTTTCCCAGCAGATGACTGTGGGGATTGCCCATCATTCTTCTCATTTGAGTCTCCTTCTGGTGTCTGCCTCAGTAGCAGGCCCAACTAGCTAGTTTTATCCCATACCTCTGCACCCAGGTCACTGGGTTGTTAGGTGTTCCAGACTATAGAGGTCCCTTGGGCAGAGATTTGTGGCTAGAAAACAAGCTGTGTCCTTTCCAGATTGCACTTGTGAAAAAAGGTATGCCTAGTTCCCACACCAGCACATGAACTCATGCTTCACTCTTCTCAGTGTTCTGAGAGGGAAACTCCTCCCCAACTCAAGTTTCAGCCATGGATTTCAGCTTGCTACCCCTGCACTGTGTGCTTGAAACCTGGGAGGGTTGTTACTGAGCCTGTGATTTTGTCTTTCTGCTTCTTGCGATCAAGCACTGGCTGTGCTTGGGGGCTGAAGTACTCCTGGGCCACTGGTAAAGAATTCAGGCAGGACAGCAAAGGCTGTGCTGTGTGCATAACTGTGTAGGAGCAGCCAGGCTGGTGGACAGTGGGGTATGCAGATCAGATATGACCAAGTTCCCTGAGAAAGACAGCCCTGCCCTTTCCTGTCCCAGCAGTCATCAGGGGCTAGAATCACTCAGAGGAAAATGGAGAGCCTTGGAAGATGGGTACCTATGGTACCCATCGCTATTTTGCTGTAGCTGCCCTACTTGCAAAAGGGCTTGGCACATGTTCAAGCTCTGCCTCTGCCTACTCTCTGGGAAGATGCCCTCTGCCAACTAAAATGTCTGTGGGTATCATGAGATCTCTAGTAGCACAGATGTCTGTGCCAGGAGTGTGGTATCTCACAGTTATTTAGCTTGAACCTTCCTTAGAAGCTGGTCCTGGCACCTGGTGACTCCATACAGGCTTCTCCGCTTTTTCCTTCCTTAACCTTGGTATTTTGCATTGCTTCTCTAACGCCTTTCAGTTTTTTCTCTCAAAATATCTGTTCAAAGTGTGATGGCTTACTTGATATTTTTGTTTCTCTCCGTGGGAGAGGAATTTCCTGGCAACAACATTAGCCATATTTTCTCAGACACTGTAAATTTCAATTTTTGGTCATCTTTTACCATAAAAAAGGAAACAGAATAGAAATTCTGGAGCTTTAAGGTTCAATAACTAAAAGGAAAATTCATTATGTGTTCGACAGCAGATTTGAGGATGCAGAAGAAATAATCATCAAACTTGAATATAAGTCAACTGAAATTATCTGGTCTGAGAGGCAGAAAGAACAAAGAATGAAGAAAAATTAATAGAAGATAAGAGACCTGTGGGGCATCATTAATTATACCAACATACATACAATAGGAATATAAGAAAGAGAGGAGAGAGAAAATGGGATTGAAAGATTGCCTGAAAAATATGACTGAGAACTTACCTAATTTGATGAAACATAAGATCTACACATCTGGGATGTACAACAATCTCTAAGTAGGATAACTCAAATAGATCCATGTAGGAATAAATTATAATCAAATTGTTAAAAGAAAAAGAGAAGTTTGTAAGAAGCAAGAGAATTGACTCATTAGGTTCAAAATATCCTCAATAAGATAAATATTTGAATTATCATCAGAAACCATGAAGGCTGACAGGTAGTGACATGTCATGGGCAAAGTACTGAATGAAAGAACTGTCAAACAAAAATTCAGTACCAGGCAAAAATATTCTTTAATGATGTAGAAACATTTTGCATCTCCAGAGCAACAAAAGCAGAGATGTTATAATTACTAGACCTGCTCTACAAGAAATGCTAAATGGAGTCCTTGGAAGCTAAAATGAGGAACACTAGACAATATCTGAAATCCATATAAAGAAATAAAAAACATGGTTAAATGTAACTGTATACATAAATATAAATGCCAGCATTAATATATTTTTGATTTATAATTCTTGATTCCTATATGACTTAAAAAGAAAAATGCACAACATATACTTGTAAGACTATGTTAAGGGACACAACATATATATGGTTGTTATATATATATATTGATATATATGTAAATATCAACATATATATGGTTGATATTTGGTTTCTCCCCCTTTGATATTTGGTTTCTCCCATTAACAGTTATGTTAATGTTGTGCCCATTAACATGGTATATATAGAGAGAGAGAGAAAAAAAAAAAAGGAAAATTACTAAAATCAGAAATGAAAGTGGTGATATTATTACCAACTGCAGTGAAATAAAAACATTACAAGAGAATACTATGAACAACTGTAAGGTAACAAATTCAATAACCCAAATATTTGCCATTACATTTAATGGCAAAAACTGCAATTAAAAGCCAACCTATAAAATAAATAACTTCAGAGATACATCAACTAATAAAACTTCCTCAAGAAGAAATATAAAACCTAAACAGACCTCTAACAAATCAAGTGATTGAAACAGTAATAAAAAAACTTTCATGGTAGTTTAGGTTTCAGAATGTAAGGAGCTTGGAAGCATGAACCCAAAGTATCTGAGACAGGTCTCAGTCACTTTAGAAAGTCTATTTCGCCAAGGTTAAGGATGTGCTCCTGACACAGCTGCAGGAGGTCCTGATGACATGTGCCCAAAATGGTTGGGGTACAGCTTGCTTTTATACATTTTAAGTTTATGTGAGACCTCAATCAATATGTGTAAGGTGTACATTGGCTCAGTTCAGAAAGGCAGGACACTTCAAAGTGGGGGACTTCCAGGTCATAAGTAGGTAATAAAGTGATCAATGGTTGTGTGTTTTTAAGTCTTTGATCAGCCTTTCACTGAATACACAATTTACATGTGAGAGGGGAGTAGGATAATAGTCACTTGTGCCTTAGTCTGACTCAGTAAATCTTCATTTTTATATAAACAATAGGGCAGAGGAAGCAATCAAATATTCATTTGTCTCAGGTGAGCAGAGGGAAGAGTTTCTGTCCTGTTCCTGTGAAGATAAGCTATCAATTTACATTGCCAGGGTGAAATTCAACAGACCTGTATTCATGTAACGATCTTGAAGGCTATGAGAAATTTCCTTGTGGACAAATTGTGAGGGAGTACTTAGCTTAAAAAACATCTTCTTAGCTATTTTATTTAAGAACAAAATTGGAAACAGGTCTTCAGTTCCCAGCTTCACTTTTCTTTTTGGCTTACTGATTTTCAGGTCCCAAGATTTATTTTCCTTTCACAGAAGTCATCACTCTTATCTTCACAAGAAACTGAACAAACTGAAAATCAACTTCTCTCATATCCAATAATTATGGGCACAGGGAAAACCTCTGTATTCAAAATTGGAAAAACTGGTGGTGATGGGAGAGCAGGTAGAAACAAGGAGGAAAAAGTGGTCATTTTCAAATACCTCCAGAACTTTCTATTCTTTGTTAGGCCTGCTTCAAGTAAATGTAATTTGCCAGAGACTAACCTAAATGGGTCTTACAAGATCCAAACTGACATGAATAAAGAAAATATCTAGTTCCAGCCCACTCTAGTTCTCCTGTCTCAATTAACGGGAGGACAAAACAATACAAAATTTAGAATGACTTATGAAGATTACATTACAGGGGCACAAGCTCACTAAATCCCTGAGACTAATCTAGTAAGAGGACTGAATCAGTAATCACATACCTCCCAAGAAAGAAAAGCCTAGGCTTCACTTGTGATTTCTACCAAACACTGGAAGAAGAATTAGTACCAATTGTTCTTAAACTCTTTTGAAAAATGAAGAGAAAAGACCACTTGCAAGCTCATTTTACACAACCAGAATTTTCTTGACACCAAAGGTAGAAAAAGACAGTATAAGAAAAGGAAATGAAAGGCCAATATCCCTGATAAACATAGACATAAAAGTCCTTAACACAATATTAGCAAACTGAATTCAACAGCAAATAAAAGGAATCATATACCATGATCAAATAGGATTTACATGTATGATGAAAGAATAATTCAATATAAAAAATATATTAATGTTATATGCTACGTTAATAGAATTTAGGATAAAATTAATGGTCATGTAAGTAGATACAGGAAAAACATTAGAAAAATGTAACAATGTCCCATAATTTCATAATAAAAATTCTCATTGAACTAGGTGTAGAAGATAATTATAAATACCTGAACATAATAAAGGTCATATTTGAACAGTCAACAGTAAAAAATTGAAAGCTTTCCCCTAAGATCAGAAATGAGTCAAGGATGCTAATTTGTTACCACTTTTTTTCAACATAGTACTGGAGAATTTATGCAAAGCAGTTAGGCAAGAAAAAGAAATAAAAGGTATCCAAATGGGAGAGAGAGATTCAAGATGGCTGATCACTAGCAGTTCGGGATTGCAGCTCCCACTGAAAGAGCAGAGAACGAGAGGACGCCACACTTTCAGATCAATTTTTGTTGCTCACGCACTAGGAGATTCCCAGCGGAGGAGCCCCACGTGTCACCAGCGCGACTCTTGAGACCGGAGGGGCGGTTTTGCTGCTGCCTTGATGTGGCGGTTCTTGGTGCAGAGTCAGAAAAGCACCATCAATCTTAAAGCCGCTGTTTTGGCCGGCGCAGTGGGTTGCTCAGATTCTAGCGCCGGGAATCAACAAGTTGGATGTCCATTCAGAAACCCAACTATAAAGACGGTAATTATAAAGAACCACAGATGGATAAATTTATAACGAAGGGAAGAAACCAGCCTAAAAAGGCTGAGAATACCCAAAATCAGAATGCCTCTCCCTCTACAGGGGATCACAGTTCCTCATCAGCAACAGAACAAGACCTGATGGAGAAAGACTGTGTTCCATTAGCAGAAGCTGGCTTTAAAAAGTGGATGATAAGAAACTTCTGGGAATTAAAAGAACTTGTTCTAACCCAATGCAAAGAAACTAAGAACTTTGAAAAAAGGTTTGATGAAATGTTAACAATAACACACAATTTAGAGAGGAATATAAGTGAACTAATGGAGCTGAAAAATACAACACGAGAACTTCGCGAACTATGCACAAGTTTTAACAGCTGAATTGATCAAGCAGAAGAAAAGATATCAGAGGTCGAAGACCAACTTCATGAAATAAAACAAAAGACAAGATTAGAGAAAAAAGGATAAAAAAGAACGAGCAAAGTCTCCAAGAAATATGGGACTATGTGAAAAGACCTAATCTACGTTTGATAGGTGTACCTGAATGTGACGAAGAGAATCAATCCAAGCTGGAAAATACTCTTCAGGATATTATTCAGGAAAACTTTCCCAACCTAGCAAGGCACGACAATATTCAACTCCAGGAAATACAGAGAACACCACAAAAATATTCCTCAAGAAGACCAACCTCAAGGCACATAATTGCCAGATTCACCAGGGTTGAAATGAAAGAGAAAATACTGAGGGCAGCCAGAGAGAAAGGTCAGGTTACCCATAAAGGGAAGCCCATCAGACTCACAGCAGATCTCTCAACAGAAACCCTACAAGCCAGAAGAGAGTGGGGGCCAATATTCAACATCCTTAAAGAAAAGAGCTTTCAACCCAGAATTTTACATCCAGCCAAACTAAGCTTCATAAGCGAAGGAAAAATAAAATCTTTTGTGAACAAGCAAGCACTCAGAGATTTCATCACCACCAGGCCTGGTTTACAAGAGCTTCTGAAAGAACCACTACAAATAGAAAGGAACAACCAGTATCAACCTTTCTAAAAAATACCAAAAAATAAAGAACATCAACATAATTAAGAAATTGCATCAACTAATGGGCAAAACAGCCAGCTAACATTAAATGACAGTATCAAACACACATATATTGTTATTAATTCTAAATTTAAATCAACTAAATCCCCCAATCCAAAGACACAGACAGGCAAAAAAAGCCAAGACCCATTGGTATGCTACATCCAGATCCATCTCACGTGCAAGGATACACAAAGACTCAAAACAAAGAGATGGAGAAAAATTTGCCAACCAAATGGAGAGCTAAAATAAATAAATAGAAAGCAGGAGTTGCAATTTTTGCTGATAAAATAGATTTCAAAGCAACAAAGATCAAAAGAAGCAAAGAAGGATATTACATAAAGATAAAAGGATCAATGTAACAAGAAGAGCTAAGGATCCTAAATATATATGCACCCAATACAGAAATACCCAGATATATAAGACTTATAAAGAGACTTGGACTCCCACACAATAATAATGGGAGACTTCAACATCAATATTAGACAGATCAATGAGACAGAAAGTTAACATCGATATTCAGGACTTGAACTCAGATCCGGAACAAGTAGACTTCATTAACATTCATAGAACTCTCCACTTTAAATACACAAAATATACACTCTTATCAGTATTACATCACACCTATTTACAGGTTTAAATGAAATATTGGTTGGCTGTTTGTTAATTATTTTCTTCCCTCATTTTTTTTTTTAATGTCTCTATTATTAAACACAGTTACAGGCATACCCAGTTTTAGACTGCATTCTAGCCCGGGCAATAAAACAACACCCCTGTTCTCTCTCCCTCTTCCTCTTCCTCTTTCTTCCTTTCCTTTATTCTTTTTCTTTTTCTTTTTTTAAATTCTTTTTCTTTCTTTCTCTCGTTCTTCCTCTAAAAAAAAAAAGAAAAAAAAAAGAAATATGATTATACAGAAAATTCACAGTAACAAAAATGATAACTACAAGGGCAAATATGTAAGACTTTTTCTCATAAATTAAATACCTTTAAAAATAACTGATGGTTTAAACAAAAAGAATAACAATGTGTTGTGGGGAAAAAAAAAGGAATAAGTAAAATATTTTGGTTGCAGATTACATAATATTTTATGTAGAAAATCCTAAAGACTTCACAAAGTTTTTTTGTGCCAAAAATACACAATGTAAAAAAGATAGTCTTTTCAACAAATGGTGCTTGGAAAATTAGATGTCCTTATGTGAAAGAATGTAATTGAATTTTTTTTCTTAGACAACACACAAAGTCCACTTAAAATGGACTAGAACTTAAATATAAAACATGAAACTGAAACTCCTAGAAAAATCATAGAGGGAAAGTTTCATGCCAGTGGCCTAGAATATGACACCAGAAACACAGGCCACAAAAGCAAAAATGGGGAAGTGAGACTATATCAATCAAAAATGTTTCTGGCATCACACACACACACACACACACACACACACACAGAATTAACAGGGTAAAGAAATAACCTACAGAGTGAGAGAAAATATTTGTAAACCATATTTGTGATAAGGTGTTAATATCCAAAATATCTAAATATATAAGGTAGTCTTACAACTCAATAGCAAATAAAACAAATAACCCAATTAAGAAATAGGTAAAGGACCTGAAGAGACATATCTTCAAAAAAGACACACAAATGGCTAACAGGTATATGTAGAGATGCTTAAATTCATTAATCACAAGGAAATGTCAGTCCAGAACACAAGGAGATATCACCTCACACCTCTTAGTATAGGTTTTACTTTTTAAAAAGATAATAACTATTGTTGATGTGGAGAAATTAGAGCCCTAGTACACTTTTGTTAGGAATGTAAAATGATGCAGTCTCTATGAGTAATCATATGGATGTTCCTCAGAAACTGAAAAGTAGAACTCCCATGTATTTCAGTAACTCCACTTTAGGATTATCACCCAAAAGAACTGAATTTGGGACCTTGAAGAGTATCTGCATATTATGTGCATTACAGTGCTATTCAAAATAGCCAAGGTGTGGAAGCAAATGTTCATCAAAGGATGAATGATGCAAATGTGGTATATACTACAATGGAATATTATTTAGCTGTAAAAAAGGAAATCTTGCCATATACGACAACACTGATGAACCCTCAGGACATTAAACTAAATGAAATAACTCAGTCACAGAATGACAAATACTGCATGATTTATGTGAGAGATCTGAAATAGTTTAATTCATAGAAGCGGAGAATAGAATGGTATTTGCCAGGGAATAGAGAGAGGGGAAAATGGGGAGTTGGTATTTAATGTGTATCAAGTTTCAGTTATGCAAGATAAATATGACCTAGAGATTTACCGTGCAATGTTATGCCTATAAAAATACTCAATTGCACACTTGAAATTTCTTTAAGAGGGCAGATTTGTACTTATTACATTAAAAATATAGATAATGTAAACAGAGAGATAGAAAGTAATCAAGAATCGGAAGAAAATTCTAGAAATTAAAAAGACTGTAACAGAAATAAAGAACGTTTTTGATGGATTCATGAATAGACTTGACATAGATGGTAAAGAATCACTGTGCTTAAAGATTCTTCAGGAGAAAATTCCAAACGTGACATGTAAATGGAAAAACAAATAGAATATATAAGAGTTACGGTACAGTAATAAAAAAGTTTTTTAATAGCCACATAGTGGGAATATCCAAGGAAAAGAAAGTAATAAAAGAAATATTTGAAGAAATAATGAATGAGAATGTCCCCAAATTAATGATCAATACCAAACCACAGATCCAGGAAGCTTAGAGAATACCAAAACATATATACCCAGACAAACTAAAAAAATAATAAAGACAAAGAAAAATCTTGAAAGAATGTAAAGGAACAAAACACCTTACAAATAAATGAGCAAGGATAAGAATTACATTGGAGTTATTTTCAGGACCATGTAGGCAACAATAGAAGGGAGTAAAATATTTAAGGTGTTGAAAAGCTACCTAGAAGTATATATCCACAAAATTATCCTTTGAGAGTGAAAGAGAAAAAAAGACTTTCCCAGAAAAAAAAAAAAATGAAAGTATTTCTTGCCAGTAAACCTGCCTTGGTATAAATATTAAAAATTATTAATAAGAAAAATGTTATGTCAGAAACTGGTATCTCCACAGAGAAAGGAAGAGTATTAAAGAAGGAACAAATGAAGGTAAAGTAAAAACATTTTTTTCTCATTAATTGATACATCTGATAACAATTTGTTCAAAATAATATTGACAATGTATTCAGTGATTATAATTTATGAATAAATAAAATTAAACCCAGCCATATTATAAGGAATAGACAGAAGGGATTTGGGATACTCGGTAATAGGTACTTGTACTGTCTGTGAAATGGCATAGTGCCATTTGAAAGTGGACTTAAAATAGTCATAAATGGCCGGGTAGTGGCTCACGCCTGTAATCCAAGCACTTTGGAGACCAAAGAGAGCAGATAACCTGAGGTCGGGAGTTCAAGACCAGCCTGACCAACATGGTGAAACCCCATCTTTAAAAAATAAATATATGAATAAATAAAAAATATACTCATAATTGTATATTGTAAACTCAAAGGTAACCACTAAAGTTTTTTTTTTTCAGTGAATACAGAGGGTATTTATTTATTTTTTAATTTATTTTTTATTTAAATAGGGTTTTGGGAAAAGGCAGTGTTTGGTTACATGAATAAGTTCTTTAGCGGTGATTTCTGATATTCTGATGCCTCCAACACCCAAGCAGTGTACACCGTACCCAATGTGTAGTCTTTTATCTCTCACCATACTTTCCCTCAGTCTCCAAAGTCCATTGTATCATTCTTATGCTTTTGCATCCTCATAGCTTAGCTCCTACTTATGAGTGAAAACATAGGATGTTTAGTTTTCCATTCCTGAGTTACTTCACTTATTATAATAGTCTCCAATTCCACCCAGGTTGCTGCGAATGCCATTATTTTTTCCTTTTCATGGCTGAATAAAAACCACTAAGGTTTTTAAAAAGAGATATAATTCATATAAGAGAGGAGAAAAATTGCATTACATAAAATTATCAGAATCAGACAAGGCAGAAAAAGAGTGGAGGACAAACAAACATGTAGAATAAGGACAATAAGTAGAAAACAGTAATAAGCCGGGTAATTATTATTCCAATTATATCAATATTAATTTTAACACCAATAGCCTAAACATACTAATTAAAGAGACTCATAGAACAAAAATCACGAGACCCAGTGTATGTTGTACATGCAAAATTCACTTAAAGACAAATAGATGAAATATAAAGGGATGGAGAAAGATATATCATACTAACACTAACAAAAAGAAAACTGAAAAACTGTGTTAGTTTCAGACAAAGCCGACTTCAGAGAATGGAAAATTATCAGGAATAAAGAGAGACATTACGTAACAATAATGGATAAATTCTCCAAGAATTTATGTATGCACCAATCAACAGAACATTATGAATTTATGTATGCACCAACATGTATGCACCAATCAACAGAATATTAAGGTATGTGAAGCAAAAACAGAATTGCAGGAAATAGATGAATGCACCATTATAACTTCTACACCTGTTGGTAATTAACAGATGTAGCAAACAAAAAAAATGAGTAAGAACATAGTTAAATTTAAACACATCATCAATCAACTGAATCTAATTGACATATATAGAATACTTCATCCAACAGCAGAATACACATTATTATCAAGCTAACACAGAACATTCACCAAGCTATACCATATTCTGACCTCTAAGACACACTGCAACAAATCTAAAAGAATTGATATAATGCAAAGTATGTTCTCAGACCACAATGGAGTTTAACCACCCCCCTCAAATACCTGGAGATTAAACAACACAACTCTAAGTAACACATGGGTTCAATAAGAAGTCTCAAGAGAAATTAAAAATATTTTGAACTAATTGAAAATGAAAATAAGACCTTTTAAAATCCATCGTATGCAGCGAAAGAAATATTTGGAGGGAAAATCACAACATTGAATGTATGTATTATAAAAGAAGAAAGATCTAAAATCAGCAATCTAAGCTTCCACTTTAGCAAACTAAAAAAAAAAAAAAAAAAAAAAAAGGTAAATTAAATCCCATGTAAGCAGAAAATAAAATAAAAATTTGAGCAATAAGGATGTCTGCTCTCATCATTCTTAGTCTACATTGTACTAGAAGTTTTAGCTAATGCAATAACCAACAACAGGAAATAAAAGTATACAGATTGGAATGAAAAACTTGCCTTTGTTCACACATTACATGATTGTCTATGAAGAAAATACTGAAGAATCAACGAAACACATCCTGGAACTAAGAAAGACTTTAGGGTACAACTTAAGATACAAATGTCAATTGGTTTCTTATATAGGCCAGCTATGAACAACTTGAATTTGAAAATAAAAACAATGTCGTTTATATTAGAAATAACAAAATGCAATACTTAGGTATAAATCTAATGAAACATGTCAATATTAGTTTGTCAACTCTTTACATAAGAATTAATCTCAATCCCTTTCAACCTTTTCCAAAAATTAGAAGAGAAGAAAATACTGTCTGGCTCATTCTATGAGTCTATGACTCATTCTATGAGGTATTAACTTGTGCAAAGCCAGACAATGGTATCACAAGAAGAGAAAACTATAGACCAATAACCTTTCTGAATAAAGGTGCAAAATTTTTCAACACAATTCTAGCAAATTGAATCAAGCAGTGTATTAAAATGTGTATTCATTATGACCAAGCAGAATTTATTCTACGAATGCAAGGTTATATCAATACACAAAAATCACTAAATATAATATGGCATGTTACAGAATTTTTTTAAAAACCCATATTCTCACTCAATTGGTGTAAAAACATTTTGCAAAATCCAATGTTCTTTCATGATAAAAAAAACCCTCAATAAAATAAGAGTATAAGGTGAATTCCTTTGCTAGTGTTGCCATAAGAAAATATCACAGACCAGATGACTTGATAGAAACTTATTTTCTCACCATTCTGAAGGGTCGAAGTTCAAAGTCAAGGTGTTAACATGTTTTTTTTCATCTGAGGCATTTTTTCCTTGACTTACAGATGGCTGCCTTCTTGCTGTGTCCTAAGTGTTTCCTCTGCCCAGGCATCCCTGGTGTTGCTTTGTGTGTCTAAATTTTCTCTTCTTATAAAGAAGTATACAGAATGGAGTAAAATATTTAAGGTGAATAGGGCCTTAAATGAATTAGGGCCGACCATAACAGCCTCATTTAACTTAATCATCTTATTTAAAGGTCCTATGTACAAATACAGTCACATTCTGAGATACTAGGGATTAGAACATCAACATACGAATTTGGGGATTCAACCCATTACAGAAGAAAACTTAATCTGATAACACAGATTGATTAATATCTCACAGCTAACAAATCTTCAATGGTGACAGATTGAAAGCTTTCCTCCTAAGACCAGGAATGAAACAAGGATGCCCATTTTTACTACTTCTACTCGACATTTTACTGGATTTTAAAGTCAAAGCAATTAACCAAGAAAAAGTCATTCAAATTGGAAAGAAAAAAGTAAAACTATATTTACAATAACATATTCTTATGTAAAAAAAAAATACTTTAAAGAACCCACAGATGCACAAAACTGTTTCAGCTAATATACATATCTAGCAGTGTTGCAAGATACAAGATCTACATTAAAAATATCAGCTGCATATGGTGGCTTATATCTATAAGTTCTGAACTTTGGGAGGCTGAGATGGGAAGACTGCTGGATCCCAGGAGTTAGACACTAGCCTGGGCAACATGGTGAAACCCTATTTCCTTAAAAATACAAAAAAAAAAAAAAAAAAAAAAAAAATTAGCTGAGGATGGTTGCACATGTCTGTAGTCCCAGCTACTCAGGAGGCTGAGGTGTAAGGATTGCTTGAGCCTGGGAAGTTAAGGCTGCAATAGGCGATAATCATATCCTGCATTCCAGCCTGGGTGACAGAGCAAGACCCTGTCTCCAAAACAAACAAACAAACAAATGAACAAACATCAAAAACCAAAAAATCACAAGGAATGTGCAATCACAACTAAATTAAGAAAACTAGTTCATTAATATTAGGTTTGTGCAAAAGAAATTGCAGTTTTGGCAATTTAAAAAATTTGTGCAAACCACAATTACTTTTGCACCAACTGAAGAGCATCAAGAATAAAATTCTCATGAATAAATGGACCCAAGGAGATGCAAGATTTTATAATGAAAACTAAAAAATATTGCTGATGGAAATTAAATAAGACCTAATTAATGGAGAGACTTATGAGGTTTACGTATTGTAAGAATTAATATTGTTAGCATCACAATACTTTCCAAAGTGATCTACAGATTTGATGCATTCTGTATCAAAATTTCAACTGCGTTTTTTGTAAGATGGATAAACTGATCCTAAAATTCATCTGGGATTGTCAGAGATCCCACACAATCAAAACAATGTTGCAAAATAATATAGTTGTAAGATTCACAATTGTCTTTTTTTTTACCACGCCTGTGTAAACAAACACAATTGTCAACGTTAAATCTTAGTACAAAGACACAGTAATCAAATTGGTGTGATAATGTCATAAAAATAGATATATAGGTCAATGAAATAGAATAAAAGTTCAGAAAGAAACCCATACAACTATGGTCAACTGATTTTACACAATGCCAAGACCATTAAATTATCAACAAATTTGTGCTGGAATAACTGGATACATGTTAAGAATATAATAAAATTGGTTTATTACCTCATACTCCGTTCAAAATTTAACTCAGAATAAATCAAAGACCTAAATTGAAAAGCTAAAACTACTTTTCAAAAAAACTCAGAAAGAGCTATATGGGTAAATCAAGACTGTGGGTTTGACAACAAATTCTTAGATGTGACATCAAAAATACAAGTAACAAAAGAAAAAAAAACAGATAAGCTGGATTTCATCAGAATTAAGAATGTTTGTGCATCAAAGGACATTATTAACAAGGCAAATCACATAATGGGAGAAAATATTTGCAAATCCTATATCTGACTGTCAGAGGCATTTGAACCAGAACAACTCCATCTTGAATAGGAGTTTGGTAAAATGAGGTTGAAACCTACTGGGCTGCAATCCCAGATGGTTAAGGCATTCTACGTCACAGGATAAGAAAGGAGGTCGGCACAAGATACAGATCATAAAGACCTTGCTGATAAAACAGATTGCAGTAAAGAAGCTGGCTAAAACCCACCAAAACCAAAATGGCCACAAGAATGACCTCTAGTTGTCCTCACTGCTACACTCCCACCAGCACCATGACAGTTTACAAATGCCATGGCAACATCTGAAAGTTACCCTATATGGTCTAAAAAGGGGAGGTATAAATAATCCACACCTTGTTTAGCATATCATCAAGAAATAACCATAAAAGTGGTCAATGAGCAGCCCTTGGGTCTGCTCTGTTTTTGGAGTAGTGATTCTTTTATTCCTTTACTTTCTTAATAAAATTACTGTCACTTTATTCTATAAAATCACCCTAAATTCTCTCTTGTATGAGATCCAAGAACCCTCTCTTGGCATCTGGATTGGGGTTCCTTACCCATAACATCTTTTTGGAGACCACTGAAGGGACTATAGTGCAGAAATCCTCTACCCAAAGGCTAACTTTGTGTAAGTGTTGGGGTCTGTTCAATAACATCTTTTTGGCAAACCACAGAAGAGATGATGCTGAAGAACTCCCAGCCAACCCAAAGAAAAAAGACTGCAGCACTGATTGCCTATGTTGGGGAAGTGGTGGGGTACCTGGGTAAAGTATGGTATTGGGTTAGAGGCCCAACTTAGGGGAGTTATAGTCTCTCCTAAAACAGAGTGGGTTAGAGGTCCCTCTCAATAAAAGGCAAGGACCCTTAACTCGCCTTGAATTAAAGGTCCAATTTAGGAGGGTTAGAGTCTCTTCTAATATTTAGGGGGTTAGAGGACCCTCTCGGTAAAGTCTCTTTCAGCCAAGAATGGGTTTGGCACCATGGGATGTTAACTGCTATTCTCTTTGCTAATGGCTATGGGTGACAGGATTAGGCATGTATTAGTTTGTGGGACATGGGGAGCTATTTCCTTCCTAAAAAGGGGAAACTTGAGAGCTGATGGCACTGCTAGAAAAGATTCCTTTGCTACCAACAAGCAGCCACCTGAACTTTTCAGTATCAATGCAATGGGTTGGTTTTTCTCTGGCCTCCCTGAATGCCTGCCTTTTCCACCCTGTTTCAGGCAATGCCTTCCTTTCCCTCTCTGGGCAAACTGGTTAAATGAATAGTAAAAATCATGTTTACCTCCTCTGTAAAGTTTTAATTAATCAGAAAAAGGATTTGTGGGGCTAGTCTTAAGGTATAGCCAATCTGGTGTGTTTTGTGTGCCTTTCTGTATTGTTCCATCATAAAAATGCGTACCTTTATTTTAGAACACATGCTTAGAACATCTGTAAACCCACTGTTCAAGACAGCCTAGCAAGCTAGTCAGTTACAAACATTGCTGCAGGTCCCTGAGAAAACCTGGATGAGGTTTCCCTCTTGTCTTGTATGTCCTTGGGAGCTTGACCTTTTGTTCTTGTGGCTGTGCTTTCCCTATTTACAATGACAACTTGGGTTCAGGGTTTAATTCCTAGCTTGGAAAATGAGTCCTTTATCTTCTGTCTATGTATTTATAGGTATTAGCTGTTAAAAATGCATGCTTTGAGGCCAGGTGCGGTGGCTCACGCCTGTAATCCTAGCACTTTGGGAGGCCGAGGTGGGTGGATCACCTGAGATCAGGAGTTAAAGACCAGCCTGGCCATCATGGTGAAACCCTATCTTAAAAAAAAAAAAAAAAAAAAATGCATGCTTTGAATGAAGAGACTCCCCAAACAGGTTTTGTGTGAGCAACATAGCTGTTTATTCACCTGGGTGCAGGTGGGCTAAGGCTGAAAAGTGCTTTAGCGAAGGGTGGTGGGATGGGAGTTGGTTTCATAGGCTGGGGCAAATTTTGGGGGGAGGGGCAGGGTGTTACAGAGTAAGATTTGTTACAATGGTGGGGGTAGAGGCAAGGAGTATACATTACCATAAATTCAGTTACAATGGCGGGTGGGTAAGGCATAAAAGTAGTTAAGATGGCAGGGTGGGTGAGGAGTATTTACATTATTGTAAGAACAGTTAAGATGGCAGGGTGGAGTGAGGAGTATTCACATTATCATAATAAGTGTTAAGATGTCAGGGTAAGTTTAGAAGCTTAACATCCAGGGGAAGCTCCACTGAGGGATCAGGGATAATGGCGAATGCAGGTGGGGGTGGGGGGGTGATCAGCCGAGGCAGGCAGGACTTTAGACTTTCTGGGTCTGGGCTTACACATGGAGGCTTGACATACCTGTATTTTTATATAGAGCAAGAATTAGAGAAAGGGGGTGATAACAGGTTTTAGGGGTTGGGGGGTGAAGTTTCTCAAGGCTTCTTCAAGCGGGATTGGGGGCAGTGTGGAAATCTAAAAATGGGAAAAAATTTAGACTGCTGGGAGATCTCAGGAAAAGCGGTGATATTGTGGGGATTTTTAGAAGGAGTATTTGTCATATTGACTGATTGGTTATTGCTTGTATACGATTTTGTAGGAATTGAGCGATTAATTGGAAAAACACACAGTCTAAATAAGAGAAGAAGAAAGATAGTGTTAGTGGACTAAGGATTGGAAGAAGCTGTGAATCCCAGTTAGAGAGTGTCCAGACAGTCCAGCCAGGTCCAAAATAACCATTTGCCTGATTAGTGAGCTTTTGAGCTCTGTCTTTTAATTTATTGATGGCATTTTATAAGAGGCCAGGCTGGTTTACATAGACAGAACTGGAAGTGTAAACTGAAAAAAATGATAAGGTGATTTGAGGGAGCTGGAGCTTTGGATCTGAATGCCAAGGGAACCAGCAAGGGCTGTGGCTGCTAAAGATTGTAGTGGGGCTTGGTAAGGTAACTGTGTGGATGGAGAGCTTTTGTTTTTATGGTGTAAGAGGAAGGATGTGGTATTATAAGAACCACTCACTTTTATTAACAAGATTGGGTATGAGCAGAGAATGGGAGCCAGATTAAGAGTGAAATATTAGCTGTAGTTGCCTGGAGAAAAAGTGTTAACTGGCAACTTAAACAAAAGCAGGGCATGTAAAAATAAATGAGTAAAGTGAATTTGAGCACAGTTAGACAGAAAATAATAGAAACAGAAACTTTCTGAGGTGTGGTTTAAGTAATAGGGGTGACTGCATAAAGCTGAAGAAGGCGAGGGGCTGAAAGTAAGTGTGTGAGGTGTAAAGAGAAAACATTGGAGGTTGTGAGAGCTCTAGAGGGTTAGTGGGGCATAGCCTGTGATTTTGAGAGATTTTAAGAGTATTATGGCAGCAGCTGCTGCCGCGTGTACTTAATGGGGTCAGCCCAGGACTGTGAGGTTAAGTTGTCTGGATAAAGAGGCTACAGGCTGTGGGCCTGGCTCCTGTGTAAGAATTCCGATGGCAGAGCCTGTTATTTTTTCTGTGTAGATAGAGAAGGGTTGAGAGGAGTTGGAGAGCGCTAGTGTAGGGGCTGCCTCTAAGGCCTTCTTTAGTGACTGAAAGCAAGAAGGGGGGGAAATTTTTGGTTTATGGGGTTAGCTAAGTTTTCTTTCATAGGTTTATAAAGTGGTTTTGTTATGGGGGCAAAGACCTGGTATTCAGAGGTGAGTATCCTACAATGCCTAGGAAGGAGAGAAGCGGTTTAGTGGATGGGGTTGGGGTTTGGGAAATTAACTGGATACAGTTGGCAGGGAGAGTGTGTGTATGCTGGCAAAAGATTATAAGAGACGGGGAAAAAATTGGGCTTTAGGAAAAGCATTTTTGAGGTTAAGAACAAATAGTGAGTTGTGGAAGGGAGTATGGAAGATAGGAGGATATAGGGGTTTGGTACAACCAGGTGGATGGGATGTTCAATTAGATTGACGAGGTAGAGTTCTTCGACTAGTCTGTAGAATTTGTTTGGTTTTTGGACAGTTAGGCTAGGGGAGGAAATTTGGGCTTTGGAAGGGAATTCATGATACCCCTCTGAGCATAGATGCTGAAGAAGCAGGAGGGTGAATTAGAAGACCAGGTTGCAATAGATGGGTGATGACAGGCTTTATGCCTTTTAAAGCCTGTTGTGGGATGGGGTGCTGGAGCTGGGTGGGGTAAGGGTGGTTAGGTTTTAAGGGGATGATGAGGGGTGAGTGACCTGTAGCAGCAGATGGGAAGGCGGTGTCCCACACCCTAGAGTTAAGGTAGGGGTACATAAGGGGAGCTATTGAGGGAGGTGTGGGTTTGGGGAGAAGGGCAGCAATGAGGTGTGGCTGTAGCCCAGGAATAGTTAAGGAGGCAGACAACTTTGCTAGGATATCTTGGTCTAACAGGGAACTGGACAAGTGGGGATGATTAAGAAAGAATGTGGAAAGGAGTCCTGGCCTAATTGATGCTAGACTTGGGGAGTTTTGAGAGGCCTGGAGGCCTTGCCATCAATTCCCACAACAGTTATGGAGGCCAAGGAGATAGGTCCTTGAAAAGAAGGCAGCGTGGGGTGGGTGGCCTCTATGTTGATTAAGAAGGGGATGAACTTACCCTCTACCATAAGGGTTACCCTAGGTTCAGCATCCGTGATGGTCCAAGGGGCTTCTTAGATGCTCAGGCAGCATTAGTCTTCAGCCACCAAGCTGAGGATTGGAGCTTCAGAAGCTCTGGAAGCAGTGACGTGGGTTGGACAGTCAACTTTCTGTGGGGGCCCCACACAGACAGGCCAGGGCTTAGTAGGAATCCCGGGCTGAGGGCATTCCTTGGCCCAGTGGCCAGGTTTTCGACACTTGAAGCAAGGTTCAGGAGGGGTGGCTGGACTCATTGTAGTTTGGGCACTTTGAAGTTTTTGTGAGCCGGTGTTGTGGCTGGGGTTTGTCTTACGGCAGAGGCAAGCATCTATATTTTTGAGATGCGCTGCCACCAGGCAGATTTTTCCTTATTATTAAACACCTTGAAGGTGAGGTTGCTTAATTCCTGTTGTGGGGTTTGAGGGCCAGATTTTAATTTCTGTACCTCTTAGTAATGTTAGGGGCTGATTGGGTAATAAAATGCATATTAAGCATTCTTCAGGGGTGAGAGTAGAAGGATGATATTTAAGTCACTCCAGGTGAGATTATAGGACTGGGTTAAGTATTGGAGGATTTGATGAAAAAGGAGCCTAGCCATTGGCCAATTTGGGAAAGATTGGACAAAGAGAAAGGAACATGCACCCTAACTATGCCTTTGGCTCCAGCCACCTCTGGAAGGGGAAACTGCTGGGCAGGGACAGAGGAGGTTGTCTCAGGACTAAACTGTGAGCTGGTTCTTGTATGAGGTGGGAAGGTGACAGGAGGGACATATGGAGGGGGGTTGTGGGCAGAGAAAGAGAAGGAAGGCTCTAGGGGGTGGGATTAGGTCCTGGATTAGGGCCTAGTTCAGACAGGCAAGGAGGAGAAAGGTTAGAAGAGTTGACGGACAAGGAGGACTCTGGCTTACTGGCAGAGGAAGGAAGGGCAGATGGAAGAGAAAAGGAGTAGAGATTGGGGAGGGATTGGTGTGTAAAAAAAAATGCCTGGACGTAGGGAATTTCTGACCATTTGCCCATGTTGTGACAATAATTGTCTAAATTTTGTAAAACAGAGAGGTTAAAGGTGCCATTTTTTGGTCAATTGGAGCCATTTTTTAACTTGTATTGTGGCCATGCAGTGGCCAGGTAAAGAGAATGCAGTGTTTACAGAAGATGATGAGACGTTTGGGTTTTAGGCCAGGAGACAGTTGAACAGGCTTGAGGTTCTTTAGAACACAGGCCAGCATAGAGAAGGGAGGGATAGAGGACAGATAATTGCCCAAGGTTCTGGAAAGGCAGCAGAGACAAGAAAAATGGGCATGCAACCCAGCCACTCAATAGGCATCCTTAATTGAGCCTGGGTTGAACCTCCTCATTGGTGAGCAGCCAAAGAGAGTGTCCTCTACATTGGCCTGCCACCAATATTGGCCATGAGCCTGGTGGGCAAGTGACTAGGGTCAACATCTCCACCATAATCAAACACCTGGGGAAAACTGGGTCCCTGGATCCATGACCTAAGTAGGATTTTTTTTTGGTCCTGAGCCACATGGAAGAACCTGGTTTACCTGATTTTCCTTGTCTTTGCGGTGGAAAAATGATAAAACCAAAAGGGGAAAGTCATAAGGAAAAGACAAAAGAATGGGAACACAAAAAAGAGAGACTGCTTACCAAAATAGCCGGGGGTGTGCGTCTGTGGGCTGGTCTGATGACCCCAGGTTGGTAGGTAGATTTCTTCATGGATGGGAGCACAAGAACAGGGATGGGGGTTTGGTCTCCTGTAGGAGTTCCCTCATCCCAGGTTTCCAGCACCAAATGTTAAAAATGCGTGCTTTGAATCAAAAGACTCCCCAAACAGGCTTTGTGTGAGCAACACAGCTGTTTACTCACCTGGGTGCAGGTGGGCTAAGGCTGAAAGGGTGTTAGCGAGGTGGGATAGGAGTTGGTTTCATAGGTTGGGACAAATTTTTTGGGGAGGGGGCAGGGGTGTTATGGAGTAAGATTAGTTACAGTGGTGGGGTAGGGGCAAGGAGTACACATTACTTGCGGTTACAATGGCAGGTGAGTAAGGCATAAGAGTAGTTAAGATGGCAGGGTGGGGTGAGGAGTATTTACATTATTATAAGAACAGTTAAGATGGCAGGGTGGGTTTAGCTGGGCAATCAGGGATAATGGCGAATGTAGGGGGGATAGGCGGTGGGGGGTAGGGGAGTGATCAGCGAGGCAGGCAGGACTTTAGGCTTTCTGGGTCTGGGCTTGAACATGGAGACCTGACATTATGTGTGTGATGTTTATATATGAAAGAGCTTTAACAAATTCATTTCAAAATAAGAGCTTAAATAAAATATTTTGTCAAAAAAGTAAAAAGTGCGGTGCCTTTTATTTAGTCCACGTGACTTAGGTAATCTCTGGGAAATAAAGATAGTTTTAAAGATTATTGGAAAAATAAAAATATTTTCAAAAATGTAAACGTTTGGTCTAAAGTATGCAAGTCAGATATTAGGTTTACTAAATGCTTTAAGGTCATAAACTGCTTCTGTGTCTTTTGAAAATTGTTCATTTTACCTACTTTGGAGCATTAAATTCTTGATAGGGTCTGGAGATATGTGAAGAGCCATGCCCCCTAGCTGTGCTGGAAAGAGTCAGACCTTATCTGTACTTCTGTCTGGGTCCTAGGCTCCACACCCAATACATAATTAAAATTCCAAACTTCGCAAGGTTTTCACTAAAAAAAAAATTGCGAAGAGTTAAAATCATAACATGTAATTGACACTACTAAAAAAACAGTTTTACACAAAGTGTGTAAGAAAAGTAAAAGGTGTTTTTGGTAAAAGATCATAAGAAGGCATGGAAATGTGGATTTCTTGCCTAAGTTTAGAGGGTTAAAGGATTGTTTTAAATAAAATAGAAAAAAATCTAAAGATGTAAACAAGTTGTGGAAGGCTTTTATGTGTGGAAGGTTTATAAAAAATTAATTGTAAAAAGATTGTGTGTGTGAACATATTTGCTAAGGTTAAAGGGGTATTATTCAGCTTTTCTGTAAACTGAACATGGGAATAAAAGCACAACAGGTTTTTCTTAAAGCATTAATCTGCTCTTTAACAAAAATAAAACTGTAAAGGGTTATTGAAGGTTTATGAAAATCTTACCTTGTAGCCAGACTGATTAATATTAAATGCATTTGTCTATAAGGTTTCATTAAGAATTGGGTTTGATATCAATAATGCACTAAGGCAATAGTGACATTTGACTTATTTTGCATAAAAATCATACAAGAAGCTGGGCATGGTGGCTCACACTTTCAATCCTAGCACTTTGGGAGGCTGAGGTGGGTGAATCACCTGAGTTCAGGAGTACAAGACCAGCCTGGCCATAATGGTGAAACCCCATCTTAAAAAAAAAAAATCATACAAGAAGCATTGTCAAATATGAAATAGTGTTTGGCTTTCTTTGGGCTATATTTGCATAAATATGTTATTGGTATGTGCTCCAAATTAATAGGAAACTCCTATAATTCTAATATTGCTTAGTGTAGGTTATTAATAATCATAATTGTTTTTTTCTTTCTTTCTTTTCTGTCTCTTTTTTTTTTTTTGAGACAGAGTTTTGCTCTTGCTGTCCGGGCTGAAGTACAATGGCGTGATCTCAGTTCACTGCAACCTCCACCTCCCAGATTCAAGCAATTCTCCTGCCTCAGCCTCCCAAGTAGCTAAGATTATAGGCAGGTGCCATTATGCCCAGCTAAGTTTTTTGTATTTCCAGTAGTGATGGGGTTTTTCCATGTTGGTCAGGCTGGTCTCAAACTCTTGATCCCAGGTGATCCTCCCGCCACAACCTTACAAAGTGCTGGGATTACAGGTGTAAGCCACCGTGCCCTGCCTTTAATTGTTATATAAAATCATTGTATGCCACAAAGGTAGCCAAGGTTGCAGTGAGCTGAGATATCATCACTGCACTCCAGCCTGGGTGACAGAGCAAGACTGTCTTTAAAAAAAAAAAAAAAAAAGGAAATAGAGGAAGAATAATTGAAATCTGCAGAAATTGATTCACCTATTGAATTTCCTTTTAGCTTTAAGGAAAAATCTTCCCCTCCTGCCTCCAAACACTTATGTTCCTATTTTCAAAACCATTCACTTGGCAGTGGCACTTGTCACACTTTGCTTGTATTGTAAATTTTTATTTTGTTTTTCATTTTTTTATTATTCAAGTTCTGAGATATATGTGCAGAACGTGCAGGCTTGTTACACAAGTACACATGTACCATGGTGATTTGCTGCACCCACCAACCTGTTATCTACATTAGGTATTTCTCTTAATGCTATTCCTCCTCTAGCCCCTCACCCCTCAACAGGCCACAGTGTGTGATGTTCCCCTCCCTGTGTCCATGTGTTCTCATTGTTAAACTCCCACTTATAAGTGAGAACATGCAGTGTTTGGTTTCCTGTTCTTATGTTAGTTTGCTGAGAATGATGGTTTCCAGCTTCATCCATGTCCTTACAAAGGACATAAACTCATTTCTTTTTTTATGGCTGCATAGTGTTCCATGGTATATATGTGCCACATTTTCTTTATCCAGTCTATTATTGATGGGCATTTGGATTGGTTCCAAGTCTTTGCTATTGTGAACAGTGCTGCAATAAACATACGTGTGTGTGTGTCTTTATAGTAGGATGATTTATAATCCTTTGGCTATATACCCAGTAATGGGATTGCTGAGTTAAATGGCATTTCTGATTCTAGGTCCTTCAAAAATCACCACACTGTCCTCCAGAATAGTTAAGCTAATTTACACTCCCACCAACAGTGTAAAAGCCTTCCTATTTTTTCCCATCCTTTGCAGCATTTGTTGTTTCCTGACTTTTTAATGACTGCCATTCTAACTGGTGTGAGATGCTATCTAATTGTGGTTTTAATTTGCATTTCTCTAATGGCTGGTGATGGTGAGCTGTTTTTCATATTTGTTGGCTGCATAAATGTCTTCTTTTGAGAAGAGTCTGTTTATATACTTTGCCCACTTTTTAATTTTTTATATTTTTTCTTATAAATTTAATTTTTTTAGATTCTGAATATTAGACCTTTGACAGATGGCTACATTGCAAAAATTTTGTCCCATTCTGTAGGTTGCCCGTTCCCTCTGATTATAGTTTCTTTTGCTGTGCAGAAGCTCTTTAGTTTAATTAGATCCCATTTGTCACTTTTGGCTTTTGTTGCCATTGCTTTTGCTGTTTTAGTCATGAAGTCTTTGCCCATGCCTATGTCCTGAATGGCATTGCCTAGGTTTTCTTTTATAGGTTTTATGGTTTGGAGTTTTAAACTTAAGTCTTTAACCCATCTTGAGTTAATTTTTTTTTCTTTTCTTTTTTTTTTTAAGAGACAGGGTTTCACCATGTTGGCCAGGATGGTCTCCATCTTGACCTCGTGATCCGTCCGCCTTGGCCTCTCAAAGTGCTGGGATTGCAGGCATGAGCCACCGTGCCCGGCCTTGAGCTAATTTTTTATAAGGTGTAAGGAAGTGGTCCAGTTTCAGTTTTCTGCATATGGCTAGCCAGTTTTCCCAACACCATTTATTAAATAGTGAATCATTTCCCCATTGTTTGTTTTTGTCAGATTTGTCAAAGATCAGATTGTTGTAGATGTGTGGTGCTATTTATGAGGCATCTATTTTGTTCCTTTGGTCTATATATCTGTTTTGGTATCAGTACCATGCTGTTTTCATTACTGTAGCCTTGTAGTGTCATTTGAAGTCAGAAAATGTGATGCCTCCAGCTTCGTTCTTTTTGTTTAGAATTGTCTTAGCTATATGGGCTCTTTTTTGGTTCCATATAAAATTTAAAGTAGTTTTTTTCTAATTCTGTGAAGAAAGTCAATGGTAGCTTGATGGGGATAGCATTGAATTTATAAATTACTTTTGGAAGTCTGGCCATTTTCATGAGATTGATTCTTTCTATCCATGAGCATGAAATGTTTTCTCATTTGTTTGTGTCTGCTCTTATTTCTTTGATCAGTGGTTTGTACTCCCTGAACAGGTCCTTCACATTCCTTTTTGCATTTCTAGGTATTTTATTCTCTTTGTAGCAATTGTGAATGGGAGTTCACTCATGATTTGGCTCTGTTTGTCTTTTATTTGTGTATAGGAATGCTTGCGATTTTTGTACATTGATTTTGTATCCTGAGACTTTGCTGATGTTGCTTATCAGCTTAAGGAGATTTTGGGCTGAGATGATGGGGTTTTCTAACTATAAAATCATGTCATCTGCAAACAGGGACAATTTGATTTCCTCTATTCTCATTTGAATACCCTTTCTTTCTTTCTTTCTCTCACTTGATTGCCTGGCCAGAACATCCAATATTATGTTGAATAGGAAAGGTGAGAGAGGGCATCCTTGTCTTATGTTGGTTTTCAAAGGGAATGCTTCTAGCTTTTGCCCATTCAGTGTAATATTGGCTTTGATTTTGTAAAAAAAATAGTTCTTACTATTTTGAGATACATGTTCCATCAGTACCTAGTTTATTGAGAGATTTTAGCATGAAGGGCTGTTGAATTTTATCAAAGGCCTTTTCTGCATCTATTGAGATAATCATGTGCTTTTTGTATTGGTTCTTTTTATGTGATGGATTACGTTTATTGATTTGTGTATGGTTTTTCGTTTGTTTTATTGCATTTTAGGTTTTGGGGTACATGTGAAGAACATGCAAGACTGTTGCATAGGTACACAAATGGCAGTGTGATTTGCTGCCTTCCTCCCCTTCACCTATATCTGGCATTTCTCCCCATGCTATCTCTCCCCAACTCCCCACCCCCTGCTGGCCCTCCCCTATTTCCCCCCAACTGACCCCAATGTGTGATGCTTCCCTCCGTGTCCATGTGTTCTCATTGTTCAACACCCGCCTATAAGTGAGAACATGCAATGTTTGATTTTCTGTTCTTGTGTCAGTTTGCTGAGAATGATGGTTTCCAGGTTCATCCATATCCCTACAAAGGACACGACCTCATCGATTCGATGGCTGCATAATATTCTGGGGTGTATATGTGCCACATTTTCCCTGTCCAGTCTATCATCGATGGGCATTTGGGTTGGTTCCAGGTCTTTGATTTGTGTATGTTGAACCAGCCTTGCATCCCAGAGATAAAGCCATCATGGTGAATAATCTTTTTGATGTGCTGCTGGATTTGCTTTGTCAGTATTTTACTGAGGATTTTCACATTGATGTTCATCAGTGTTATTGGCCTCAAATTTTCTTTTTTGTTGTATTTCTTCCAGGTTTGGCATCAGGATGATGCTGGCCTCACAAAATGAGTTAGGGAAGACTTTCTCTTTTCTATTGTTTGAAATAGTTTCAGAAGGAATGGTACCAGCTCCTCTTTATACCTCTGGCAGAATTTGGCTGTGAATCCGTCTGGTCTTTGGCTTTTTTTAGTTGGTATGCTATTAAATACTGCCTCAGTTTCATAACTTGTTATTGGTCTATTCAGAAAGTTGACTTCTTCCTTGGAGGAATAAGTCTTGAGAGAGTTTATGTGTCCAGGAATTTATCCATTTCTTCTAGATTTTTTAGTTTATTTGTGTAGAGGTGTTTATAGTATTCTCTGATGGTAGTTTATATTTCTGTGGGATCAGTGGAATATCCCCTTTATAATTTTTTATTGTGTCTATTTGATTTTTCTCTCTTTTCTTCTTTATTAGTCTGGAAAGCGGTCTATCTATTTTGTTAATCTTTTCAAAAAGCCAGTTCATGAATTCACTGATTTTTTGAAGAGTCTTTTATGTCTCTATCTCCTTTTGTTCTGCTCTGATCTTAGTTATTCTTTTTCTTCTGCTAGCTTTTGAATTTGTTTGCTTTTGCTTCTCTAGTTCTTTTAATTGCGATGTTAGGGTGTCGATATTAGATCTTTCCTGCTTTCTCTTATGGGCATTTTAGTGCTATACATTTTCTTCTAAACACTGCTTTGACTGTGTCCCGGAGATTCTGGTACATTGTGTCTTTGTTTTCATTGATTTCAAAGAACTTATTTATTTATGCCTTAATTTTGTTATTTACCTTGCAGTCATTCAGGAGCAGGTTGTTCTGTGTCCACATAGTTGTGTGGTTTAGACTGTGTTTCTTAATCCTGAATTCTAATTTGATTGCATTTTGGTCTGAAAGACTGTTTGTTATGATTCCTGTTTTTTTTTTTTTTTTTTTTTGCATTTGCTGAGGAATGTTTTACTTCCAATTATGTGCTAAATTTTATAATAAGTGCAATGTGGTGCTGAGAAGAATGTATATTCTATCGAGCTTGGGTGGAGAGTTCTGTAGCTGTCTATTAGGTCCATGTGGTCCATTGCTGAGATCACGTCCTGAACATCCTTGTTAATTTTCTTTCATCAATCTAATATTGATACTGGAGTATTAAAGCTTCCCACAATTATCATGTGGGAGTCTACATCTTTTTGTAGGTCTCTAAGAACTTGCTTTATAAATCTGGGTGCTCCTGTATTAGGTGCATATATATTTAGGATAGCTAGCATTAGCTCTTCTTGTTGAGTTGATCCTGTTACCATTATGTAATGCCCTTCTTTGTCTTTTTTGATCTGTGTTGGTTTAAAGTCTGTTTTATCAGATACTAGGATTGCAACCCCTGCTGTTTTTGTTGCTTTCCATTTGCTTGGTAAATATTCCTCCATCCTTTTATTTTCAGCCTATATGTGTCTTTGCATGTGAGATGGGTCTTCTGAGTACAGCACCCCTATGGGTCTTGACTCTTTATCCAATTTGCCAGTCTGTGTCTTTTAATTGGGGCATTTAGCCTGTTTACATTTAAGGCTAATATTGTTGTGTGTGAGTTCGATCCTGTCATTATGATGCTACCTAGTTATTTTGCCTGTTAGTTGATGCAGTTTCTTCAGAGTGTCAGTGGTCTTCAAAATTTGATATGTTTTTCCAGTGGCTGGTACTGGTTTTTCCTTTCCATGTTTAGTGTTTCCTTGAGGAGCTCTTGTAACACAGACCTAGTGGTGACAAATTCTCTCAGCATTTGCTTGTCTGTAAAGGATTTTATTTCTCCTTCACTTATAAAGCTTGGTTTGGCTGGATATGGAATTCTAGGTTGAAAATTCTTTTTTTCTTTTTTTTTTTTAAGAATGTTGAATATTGCCCTCTACTCTCTTCTGGCTTGCAGGGTTTCTGCAGAGCAATCTACTGTAAGTCAGATGAGCTTCTCTTTGTGAGTAATCCAACCTTTTTCTCTGGCTGCCCTTAACATTTTTCCTTTCATTTCAACCGTAGTTAGTCTGACAATTATGTGTCTTGCAGTTGTTCTTCTCGAGGAACATCTTTGTGGTGTTCTCTGTATTTCTTGAATTTGAATGTTGGCCTGCCTTGCTAGGTTGGGGAAGTTCTGGAAAATATCCTAAAGTGTATTTTCCAACTTGGTTCCATTCTCCCCATCAGTTTTGGGTATACCAATCAAATGGAGGTTTGGTCTTTATACATAGTCTCATATTTCTTGGAGGCTTTGTTAGTTTTTTAAGTTCTTTTTTCTCTAATCTTTTCTCCATGCTTGATTTCATTAAGTTGATCTTCAATCTCTGATATCCTTTCTTCTGCATGATTGATTCAGCTATTGATACTTGTGTATGTTTCATGAAGTTGTCGTGCTGTGTTTTTCAGCTCCATCAGGTCATTTATGTTCTTTTCTAAACTGGCTATCCTAGTTAGCAATTCCTCTAACCTTTTTCAAGGTTCTTAGCTTTCTTACATTGGTTAGAACATGCTCCTTTAGCTCAGAGGAGTTTGTTATTACCCACCTTCTGAAGTCTACTTCTGTCAATTCTTCAAACTCATTCCCCATCCAGTTTTGTTTCCTTGCTGGTGAGGAGTTTTGTTCCTTTGGAGGAGAAGAAGAATTCTGGTTTTTGGAATTTTCAGTGTTTTTTGTGCTCATTTTCCCCCATCTTTATGGGTTTATCTACCTTTGGCCTTTGATGTTGGTGAGCTTCAGATGGAGTTTCTGTGTGGATGTCCTTTTGGTTGATGGTGATGCTATTCCTTTCTGTTTGTTAGTTTTCCTTCTAGCAGTCAGGCCCCTCTGCTGCAGGTCTGCTGGAGTTTGCTGGAAGTCCACTCCAAACTCTGCCTTCCTGGGTATCACCAGCAGAGGCTGCAGAACAGCAAAGACTGCTGCCTGTTCCTTCCTCTGGAAAGTTCATCCCAGAGGGGCACTTGCCAGATGCCAGCCAGAGCTCTCCCATATGAGGTGTCTATCTACTCCTGCTGGGAGATGTCTACCAGTCAGGAGGCACAGGGGTCAGGGACCCACTTCAGGAGGCAGTCTGTCCCTTAACAGAGCTTGAGTGCTGTGCTGGGAGATCCGCTGCTCTATTCAGAGCTAGCTAGCAGGAAGGAACGTGTAAGTCTGCTAAAGCTGTGCCCATAGCTACCCCTTCCCCCAGGTTCTCTGTCCCAGGGAAATGGGAATTTTATCTATAAGCCCCTGAATAGGGCTGCTGCCTTTCTTTTATAGAGTCACTGCTCAGAGAGGAGAAATCTAGAGAGCTGAATCCTTTTTTTGACTGTGGCTGTCCTAAGACGTTTTTTCATTCACCAACAATTGTTGTCTTGTTTTAATGCTCTTCAAAAGGTGGTTTATAATTAACTATAGAACTCTAACAAGTGTTTTAAAATGCAAGTTACTGATATCATTGGAAATTGTGAAAGCAGAATAGAGGAAACAACTTTCAGAACTCTCATGGAGAGCTGAGATGTTCAAAAATATCAAACAGGAGTTAACTGCATAAACTAAAGAAGTCTAAAGCAATCATTTAAATTTTGCATAAAACAGTGCTAATCTTTTGTTTTTTTTCAGTCAAGAAAACTTTTAAGCTATTTACAGCTTTTAACAAGTAAGTATATTTCTGTAAACAAAATTTGGGGCATAGTTTTTTCTCTCTATCTGATTTCTCCAATATTCAAAAAATATTTGTGAGTATTCTCAATTTATGGCAATATTGTTATTTGCATAAGTATAAGAATCTGTGTTCTTTTGCAGCAGGACACGATTGGAGAAACTGTTTATATTACCAAGGCTTTGACTGGAATGGCATGCTTTCCTTTATGGAATCAAATTTAACTTGTAGATCCAATACAGGCCACCTATGGAAATGCATTATACCTTTGTCTCCACAGCCCCTGTACAGGGTTTCTAACCTGTGGTAAGTAAAGAATCTCTTTCTCTCTTTCTTTCTTTTGATGGAGTCTCTCTTTGTCACCCAGACTGGAGTGCAATAGCACAATCTCAGCTCAGTACAACCTCTGCCTCCTGTGTTCAAGTGATTCTCTTGCCTCAGCCTCCTGAGTAGCTGGGATTAGAGTTGCCTACCACCACATCCAGCATTTTTATATTTTTAGTAGAGATGGGGTTTCACCATGTTGGCCCGGCTGGTCTCAAACTCATGACCTCAAGTGATCCACCTGCCTTGGTCTTCCAAAGTGCTGGAATTACGGGTAGTAGCCACTGTGCCTGGCCTAATAATGTCATTTTCTAACAGGTCCAGGAGCCCCAAGTTATCTTGGAACCTCAAAAGGAGAGAAAATTACCCAACTTGTAGATATTTAAGGGTACAAATGTGTGGCTAGGCTTGTTCAAAAATACTTATCTGAGATTTATTCTATGGAAAGAGTTCCATTAAGGCCTATTTAAAAAGACCTTGTATGAAAAAATAATTATTCTTCCTGCAGTTTATACAAATAACCTAGCCAAGTTTAATAAAGCAAATTAGTCCTACCATGATTTGTCTTTAGAAAAATTAGAAACTAGAGAGAAATATTATGTTTCAAGAACTGCGGTACACTTGATATTAAATTCTAGTCTCATCAGTTGTTTTTAAGTTTGTTTCTGCAGTTTAGTCTAATCCTGCTTATTCCTGTGAACCAACCCAGTGATCTCTGGCTACTGCTCAGAAGAAACGAGAGGGTTGGGTAATGTAATAATCTAGATCAGTACCCTAATTCTGGGCATGTAGTGGAATTGGCTAAAAACCCCATATCAGCTTGGTTCCAATAGTTTCCCAGTTTATGGAAAGCCTTCTTATTAGTTTACTTGGATAATTTTACTTATTTTGTTTTACTGCTGTGGAATATATTGCTGTTGTACTCTTTGTGTAGGAATGCAGAGCAAGCTTACCGAATGTTTTCTCTTTTTAAAAAAATTTTATTTTTTATTGTGCTTTGGGCTCTGGGGTACATGTGCCCATCCTGCATCCTGCAGGATTGTTGCATAGGTACATACACGCCATGCTGGTTTGCTGTCTTCATTACCCCCAACCCCCCATCACCTACATCAGGCATTTCTCCCAGTGTTATCCCTCCCCATCCTCTCCACTCCCTGCTGACCCTTCCCTCCACTCTCCTCCATCCCCCCAAATGTTTTCTTAAACACTTATAACTCTTTCAGATATCACCTTTTGTCAGAACTCAAGAGTCATAAATGGCCCTTGCCATACTGTTTTCTGACTGAACTCTTCTCTATCCTGAATACAAGAGACCCTAATAGGCAGGAGTATCATTGACCCTATTCAGCCTAAAGAAGTTAAAGAAGATGGATCTTCATCCCTCTGCAACCATTAGGATTAAGGGTTGTCTTAGGAGGAGGGAAATGTCAGAGGCATTTGAAACAGAGCAACTTCATCTTGAATAAGAGCTGAATAAAATGAGCCTGAAATCTACTGGGCTGCATTGGTTATGGCCTTCTAAGTCACAGGATAAGACAGGAGTCACCTGTTTTATCAATAAGGTCTTTGTGATTTGTATCTTGTGCCAGTCTCCTATCTGATCCTGTGATAGATCATAAAGACCTTGCTGATAAAACAGATAGCGGTAAAGAAGCTGGCTAAAACCCACCAGAACCAAAATGGTGACCAGAGTGACCTTTGGTTGTCCTCACTACTACACTCCCACCAGCACTATGATAGTTTACAAATGCCACAGCAAAATCAGGAAGTTACCCTATATTGTCTTAGAAGGGGAGGTATGAATAATCCACCCCTTGTTTAGTATACCATCAAGAAATAACCACAAAAATGGGCAACCAGCAGCTCTTGGGTCTGCTGTCTATGGAGTAGCCATTCTTTTATTCCTTTATTTTATTAATAAATTTACTTTCACTTTACGGACTCATTCTGAATTCTTTCTTGCATGAATCCAAAACCCTCTCTTGGGGTCTGGGTCAGATTCCTTTCCTGTAACATGATGAGAGCCTAATATATAGTATATATAATAAACTCTTACAACTCAAAAATGAAAACGCAATTAATTTTAAAAAATGAAGAAAGTACTAGAATAGGTATTTCTCTAAAAACAATACACAAATGTTCAATAAGCACATGAAAACATACTTAACATTATTAATAATTAGAAAAATGCAAATCAAGTTTACAAAGAGATGGCATTTCACACACATTTGAATGGCTAAAATAAAAAGGAAAATAACAAGTTTGGTCAAGGTTGGGGAAGAAACTATACTTTTATACATTACTAGTACGTATATAAAATTGAGCTGCTATGTAAAACCTTTTAGCTGTTTCTCCAAACGTTAAACATAGCATTATCGTAAGACCAAGTAATACCACTCCTAGGTTTATACACAGTAGTAAACACTGGTGTTCTAAAAAATAGCTGTACATGAATTTTCACAGTGGCACTATTCATATTAGCAAAAGATACCAACATTCCATATGTCCAGCAACTAATTAATTAATAAAAAGTATGTCTATACAATTACACATTATTTGATCATAAAAAGGAAGTAGTGATACATTTTAGAAGAATTAACCTTAAACATATTATGCTAAGCCAGATATAAGACGTCACATATTATATGATTCCTTTTATATAAAATGTTTAGAATATGTCACATTCATAGAAATAGAAAGCAGATTAGTGGTTGCCTGTGGCTAGAGGCAGGGAAAAATGGAAAGTGACTGCTTAGCAGGTACAAAGTTTGTTGGGTGGTGGTGATGAAAATACTCTAAAATTAGGCTGCAGCAATACCTCTACAACAATGTGAATGTTTTAAAAACTGCTGATTTGTAGGCTTTAAAATGGTGTATTTTATGTCATGTGAATTTTACCTCAGTAAAGAAATGCACTGAGCAATCCTGCAATTAGAAGAAAGCTAGTTTTGTGGGAGTGATGTCATAAAAATGGTGGAGTAAGAGCAATCTGGCATCATTCTTCCTCACAGAGAACAAAAAACAACTATTCAGTATCACAGTTATCATCAGCAATTTTCCAGAACTGAAAACAGGCTGTAATGATCCCTGGGGTCATAGAGAAGTGAAAAACTACAAGATAACAATAAGATAATTAGATTTCTTTCTGATGTTACTCTCCCAAGCTGCCAGGAACCACCTGCAAAAGTTGTTCCAGACTCATGGTTTCCAATGGAAAAAAATGAGAAAATGTGATCAAAATGGACAACCAACTTCCCTATCACCTTAAGAAAATCAGGAAATCTGTTTTTGTGAAGCATTGTGAAGCAAGCACAACAGAGAACCACTGGGAGGGATTCCACCAATGGGAAGCATTGTCAGACTCTAGGGAGAAAAACCCCTGAAGGTGGCTAGAGAAAAATAGTAATTGTGGAGCTAGCAACTCTAGAACATAAAACTCAAGGGTTGTTTTTTCTCTCAGCCAAAGGAGATACCAAATCAGAGAGGAATTTCGGCAGCATCATGCTGTAGGAGGTGTGTTCCCTGAGTTGTCTGAGCAAAAACCACAGCGGAGGTGCTTCCTTTGGGAACCAACCCCTATATCAGAAAAAGGCAGTCCTCTGAACTTCTCTGAGAGCTATAGCAAACCTAAGCTTAGAGTGCCATCTAGTACCAAAAAGGAGGCAGCAGTTTAGGGTTAAGAGAAATCAAGAGGCAAACCACATAGGACCTCTTAGAATATATCAGAAAGACTTTTTTTTTTTTTTTTTTTAATGGAAATGAGGATGGATACTGCAGCAGTGCAGAGATGGAATGAATCAAGACATGCTCCATTTGCACCCCCTCAGGCACAGAATGCCAGTAAAAACTGTTCTATTTGTCAGCAAGAGAGATAGAAACTGCCAATGGCTATGAGACAGATTCCTTGGTGTGAAGGTCCTGAACATAGGTGGCAAGTAAGACTAATGCTGGTAGCCCTGAGGGACTACGAGTGGGTCTTGACAGGAATAGATGCTAACTCTAAAGTGGGCTTTGCCTATCTAATTGAAGATGCAAATGTTCAGAGTACCATTAATCAGAACAGAAGATTGCATGGATTTAAACGGCCAATAGTCATTTCTTCAGACCAAGGAACCCACTTTACAGCCAGTAATATCCAGCAATGGACAAAGAGCTATTCTCCTCAGATAAATAGCATAAAGAAGAAGAAACAATTAAAATACTGGTTGTCTAAAATGGGTGAGAAATAAAGGTATGAAGGGCTGGCTTATATACCTTCACAAGTGTGTGCTCACAGTATATGAGTAGGACTAGATTGTCCCCACTAGATTTTTAAAAATCTGTTTTTCTGGTTGATCTCAGGAGGATGCTGGCAAAACTGTAGTTTTTGCTAACAAAGGAGGAGTATACTGGTATAACTACATTTTTTTGTTTTTCTCCAAATTGCCTCAATTTTTTTTTCTCTCCTCTACCTGAGGTGGTGGTCCTAGGACCAGGGCTCCAATTATAAGTGCTAAAAACAGGAATGATTTTTAAGCAGGAACCTTTACCTTTAAACCTTTATGTTAGAATTTCTAAGGGCCTTATGGGGTGGATTGTGCTTTCACCCCATTTGGCACAGTTGAGGCTAATAGTGAATATAGGTAGCTATATTCCCTGGTGGTAAAAATAGCCCACTAGTTCTGTACTTATGTAACCTTACCTTATTTGAATGAGAGTAGACTGAGGAGGAGGCACTTGCTAGACTAGTATTTCTGTCTGCAATCCAGCACAGTGGTGTTGGATTAGAAGGGTGTTAGAAGCAGTGGTGTTTCTAATACTCCTTCCAAAAGTGAGAGAGTTTGAGTAAATAAATGGGTTAAAAATGGAGAGAAATTAAACATTACATTAATATTTCAAAAGACACTCAGCAAGAGATAACACTGTCTCTTAGCCCAATTATTCCAGATGCCTGAATGCATGAAGCTATATGTTTGCTGAGACAACTGCTTTCGGAAACTGACAAGATTAAAAGAAAGCCTATAAACCTGAGTGGCCTGGACCAATTAATGACTGAATGGGATTCAATATCTTTTGCGTTGCATGCCCTTTTGAGGTAAGGGATCCAGGTTCGAAGACCAGGGGTAGACTATGATATTGTAAAATTTATATTTGGTCTTCATCCCAGTTTCCCGGCATATAAACCTTAAAACCCTTGGAATTGCCAAAGTGCTGTCTTTTTATATGGTAATGTTGACTGATAGCTTCAGGGTGGGGCTGGTCACCAGAAAGACAAAGGCATGATTAGAGGCTTGGGTTTTCAACCTCATCCCCCAAACTCTGGAAAGGGAAGAGAGGCAGAAGGTCAAGTTGATCACCAATGACCAACGGTTTAATCAACCATGCGTATGTAATGAAACCTCCATAAAAACCCAGGAGGACATGGTTCAGAGAGCTTCTAGATAGCAGAACATATGGAGGTTCCTGGAGAGTGGCACACCCAGGGAAGGCATAGAAGCTCTGCACCTCTTTACCTATACCTTATCCTACACTTCTCTTCATCTATATCTTTTGTAATATCTTTTGTAATAAACCAGTGTTGTACTGGACCGAGCATAGAAAGTTAGCATCAAGACAAAAGTATGCCAGATTGCAGGGTCATTTATTATGCCAGCGACCACAGAGGACTCATGTCTCTCCAACCTGTGGCATCGAAAGGAGTGTGCCAAGACTTTTTATACCCGAAAAACCACCTTGGGAGTGGGGGTGAGGAGCGGGGATGGGGATGAAAAGGCTTCAGACATTCCGAGAGCTAGTGGGGGATGAAAAGGCTTCAGACATTCCGAGAGCTAGTGGATTCTGTAAATCACCTCCTGGGCGGAGAGGAGGGCTCCGGATATTTCAAGGGCTAGGGGACTTTTGTCATTCCGTTTGTTACTTAAGTGGTTTACAGAAGTCAAGATAAACATTTGTTTACACATTATCTGGGTAAGGTGGACATCACAGACCTTAGTTACTTATTACAAGTCGCAGGAGCCAAGATGGCGTGGGTTAGGACTGCTTGCCTGTCACATTAGGGCCACAGACAGCAGTTACTGATAAGCAAAGTTTAAGCAGCTTTACATAGTGGGCATTTTTCAGAGCAAGCTAGCAGCTTTATTTACAGAAACCAAACACAGCTTTATCTTATAAAATGGCGTTGCTCAGGTTCTGGCTGTAGGTCAGCACAATATCACACCAGCAAATATAAAAATAAAATTTAAATGAAAAAAGTCAATGTGCCTAAAACCATCTAGATAATAAGTGACAAAATATAGTTTTAAATTCAAGTCTGATACCTAACCCCATGCTGTGCTAAACTTCCATAAGCTCTTACAACCAACAATCTCCAGGATCCTTTGCTGCTTGTATCAAAAGCAGAAACTTTCAGTTATTTCAAAAAGATTGTGCTTGTGAAGTCCTGAAGGGAGGAGCCTTCAGGTTTAGCAATACCCAGGGGGATGGTCAGGCTATAAGGTTGCAACATATGACTTTAGTAACAAGGTTGAATAACCTTTTATTCAATATCTTTTTTTTTTTTTTTTTTTTTTTTAATTGAGACAGAATCTCACTGTGTCACCCAGGCTGCAGTGTAGTGGTGCGATCTCAACTCACTCCAACCTCTGCCTCCCAGGTTCATGCAATTCTCATGCCTCAGCCTCCTGAGCAGTTGGGATTACAGGCACCGGCCACCATGCCTGGCTAATTTTTATAATTTTAGTAGAAACAGGGTTTCACCATGTTGGCTAGACTGGTCTGAAACTCCTGACCTCAAGTGATCCACCTGCCTTGGCCTCCTAAAGAGCTGGGACTACAGGTGTGAGCCAACATACCTGACATTTATTTAGCATCTTAAAATATATTTAGAAAATTATCTTGTACTTGTGCACTCTGCTAAAGTTTTGAGCAAAGCCAGAAAAATATGATACTAGAAAGAGTAAAGAGTGTTTAGTTTCTCAAACTCCACTCTACTTAGTACTTTTTAGTGCGGTAATATATATGAAAGAGGAAGGAGAGACTGAAACCAGATTCTTTTACTGTGAGCGAATGGGCTTTGAGCACCACAGAAAAATCTTCTAACCTGCAATGGCTAGTCAACTGTTCTCTGGCTAACATTCAAGAGTATAGAGCTTCATGGAGATTGACAGCGCTTGACCCTTCATGACTTCAACATGCCCTCTGATAAATATCTGGAGTTAAAAGCCTTATAAATTGATTGTGTTTATATATAGTACTGGACATTTGACAGATGAGAGTGAGTTTGCTCCTATGAGTCTAATTTGCAGATGGGATAAAGATACTTGTGGAAATGAGATAAAGCATGTATAGGTGCTACTTTGTAAATGAGAGTCAGGCTGCAGAAATATCTTTTTCATGAAATGCAGAGTGGAAGTGGCTTTCTTGTTATATTCTCCCTAATGAACTAAGAAGTCTAGGAGGGGCTACACAAAATGGTGGAAACTGGAAAGTAAGACTTGGTGGCGGGGGTGGGGGAGCAGAGGAAGAGTGAGAGCAATGTTCTTTACCCTAATATTTTAAAGCTATTTACAACAGAGATGTCCTATAAAAGGTACTCAACTATTATTTGTCCCCTCTTGCCCTTACTTCTTTATGATCTAGAACATGAAGGCTTGCCACATCACAGAGGTTAAGTTAGAGAAAGAAAGGAATGGGAACCACTTTGGCTTCTTTGGTCCCCAAATCTCTGTTCCCATCAATCTATAATTTTTGAGAAAAATACATGGTGAGGGCTAAACTCTTATTTTTCATGTTGCCCAAATTCCTATCTAAAAGGTGTGGGGAGTCATGCCCTACAAATCATAAATTCTCATTGAATTGGTTTTATTTAACCCTATATATATCGTGACTTACTTTCCAATCTAACTCTGGCATAACATTACAAGACAAGGAAGGAAATTAAAATAATTTACCTCTAAATGCATTTCTTTGCCATATCTTGAAATGGCCCTGCAAACCTGTCCTTTGTGGGGAAAAATTTGCATCCGTAAAGAATCTCTGTTAACATAGCTAGATCTTTTTCTTCCAGGTTCTCCCAATCCTAAAGAGATTAGCTAAAAGTCTAGCACCTTTTAAAGATCTGAATAGGAAACAACTATCATCTATGGTCTTTAAGGGCAGTGACTATCAGATTTCAAAAGAACCTTGGTCTCCACAATCTATTATCTTTACCTGAATATTTCCTTTCTAGAATCTCAGGTCCTTAGATAAACTCAATCAATTGTCAATCAGAAAATGTTTAAATTTACCTATAGCCTGGAAGTCCCACCATTGCTTTTAGTTTGGTCCCACTTTTCTGGGCCAAACCAATGTATTTCTTAAATGTATTTTATTGATGGAGACATACCTCCTTAAAATGTATAAAACCAAGCTGCATCTTGACCACCTTGGGCACATGTTTTCAAGACCTCTGGAGGGCTGTGTCACGGGCCATGATCACTCATATTTGGCTCAAAATAAATCTCTTCAAATATTTTTACAGAGTTTGACTCTTTTTGTCAACAATGACTATGCATGATTGCGCCTGAGGTACTAATTTCTGTATTAATGTGGCATGCTAGGGCTTGGTAGATAAAAGTTCAGGAGTCTAGAAAGTTTACAGAAAGGAGATAAGCTCTTTTCTAGAACTTGGTTAAGGAGGGGAAAGGAATAGGAAGGAATACCACTAAGATCTAAGGATCATCAGGCAATTAGCATAAAATACATAAGTGCCTCTTTTTTTTTTTTGAATACTTTAAACATTTTAATTTGTATGTGATATTTCATACATTCAAATTTATCAAAATTTCTGATTACTCTGTCAGTATAGAATTAGAAAAGTTAAATTGGTAGGTCAAAGCGATTTAATATTTTATCATTCTTTTTTTGTTTATTTTTGTTTTTATTTTATTTTATTTTTAATTGCATTTTAGGTTTGGGATACATGTGAAGAACATGCAAGATTGTTGCATAGGTACACACATGGCAGCGTGATTTCTGCCTTCCTCCCCTTCACCTATATCTGGCATTTCTCCCCATGCTATCTCTCCCCAACTCCCCACCCCCCAGTGGCCCTCCCCTATTTCTCCCCAACAGACCCCAGTGTGTGAAGCTCCCCTCCCTGTGTCTGTGTGTTCTCATTGTTCAACACCCACCTATAAGTGAGAACATGCAATGTTTGATTTTCTGTTCTTGTGTCAGTTTGCTGAGAATGATGGTTTCCAGGTTCATTCATGTCCCTACAAAGGACACGAACTCATCGTTTTTGATGGCTGCATAATATTCTGGGGTGTATACATGCCACATTTTCCCTGTCCAGTCTATCATCGATGGGCATTTGGGTTGGTTCCAGGTTTTTGCTATTGTGAACAGTGCTGCAATGAACATTCGTGTGCATGTGTCCTTACAGTAGAATGATTTATAATCCTTTGGATATACACCCAGTAATGGGATTGCTGGGTCAAATGGAATTTCTATGTCTAGGTCCTTGAGGAATCATCACACTGTCTTCCACAATGGTTGAACTAATTTACACTCCCACCAACAGTGTAAAAGTGTTCCTATTAAGTGCCTCTTAATGAAATATAAGAGTTTTCTATTTCTCAAATTCCAAAGAACAAACCCACCATATCTCTGAAGCTTAAAGTAATCTTAACCCTTCTGTTTCTGGAAAGCATATCACAAATGGGCATCTCACTTAGGAGTTCCCAAACACCCAAGGGGACGATTAGGCTATAAAGATAAAACATATGACTTTAGTAATAATACAAATGAGAAACAGGATACTTTATGTATATGTTCCAAGGCTTTGGTCTGTTTGTGAGTTTAGATTCATGACCATCTACCTAGGACACAAATGGATATCCATTGCAATTGACTGAGAAAAAGCTGACATTAACAATTTAAAGAGACACTGCAAGTAGTATAATCATGTACATACATATACAAAGTATAGCTATTTATGCTGGAAAGGATGAGGCTATTGAGGATTGCAATATTAGCTTTATAAAGGGATGTGTTCCAATTAGAAGAGGTGGAGAGAGATGTGAAATTCAGAATTTTGACTTTAATGACCAAGGGAACATGTATAATAGAAAAGACCAGGAATTGGGGGGATAAACTTTCGGTGGAGCTACTGTTTTTTTGTTTTTTGTTTTTAAACTATAAACAAACCACTAAACTTCCTAAACAAAAGTGAACTTTGGGTGAAATCATAACATTTAGCCATGCAGAAAGCAGGGCATTTTTTCATTACTAAAGGAATAACACTGAAAACTTAGATGGCTCCCCAATATTTGGCAAACTGTGATGATTAAGTGTCAACTTGATTGAAGGATGCAAAATATAGTTCCTGTATGTGTCTGTGAGTGTGTTGCCAAATGAGATTAACATTTGAGTCATCAGACTGCGAGAGGCAGACACACCCTCAATCTGCATGGGCATCACCTAATAAACAGCAAGCTTGGCTAGAATAAAGCCAGCAGAAGAAGGTGGAAGAAGCCAACTTGCTCAGTCTGCTGGCCTTCCTCTTTCTTCCTTCCTAGATATTTCCTGCCCTTGAACATTAGACTCCAAGTTCTTCAGCTTTTGGACTCTTGGACTTACACCAGTGGTTTGCCAAGGGCTCTCAGGCTTTTGGCCACAGACTGAAGACTGCATTTGTTGGCTTCCCTACTTTTGAGGTTTTGGACTCAGACTGGCTTCCTTGCTCCTCAGCTTGCAGACAGCCTACTGTGGGACTTCACCTTACCATAGTGCAAGTCAATACTCCTTAATAAACTCCCATTTGTATATACATCTATTTTATTAATTCTGTCCCTCTGGAGAATCCTAATACACAAAATAACAGTAGGTTGTTGAGTAGAGTGTAAAACTTCGGACTTTGACAGAATATTGTTTTTACTTAGAAGCTGCTTTATCAGAAATAAAACAGCTCTCAAACCCTTTAAATTCCCAAATTTTCAACAAAAAATGCACAGAATGACAAGAGTAGCAAAAACAAAATCCTAAACAAGACAATACTCAAAATATCTCTGGAAAAAGACTGGAATAAAATAAAACATCAAAACAAAAAACCCACAAAGCAGCCACAGAATATTACAACTAGTCTATAGTGATAACAGTTATCACTATGACAGTTATCATTGCCTTCCTATGTTTCTTTCCATCTGATACCAAGGGAAACATTTCAAACACAAGTAATAAACAGGTAATTCTTACATTCCTTTTGTACTGCTTTTCTTCTTTTCTGATGTCACCATTGCCTGCATCACTCTGGCTAAGTTGGAAGTCCTGAGTCTGACCATGTGACCAGTTTATTAATATTATAGTTTGCCAACACATTAAGTCTATTTATAACCAAGGAATCTCACAGAGTCTATATCACTCCCCTGCCATCCCCATCAGAGCTGATGCTGGTATCTGCTGCTGGAATACTTTTGTATGATGGCTGGGAAAGGTCATTTTATTGGATCCCTTGTAGACATTCTCTAGCACCAGCATGGAGTCTGGAATCTCCACTGGGCAGCTAGACTCAGAGGACCACCAGCATTCATAGTAGTCTGACTCTGAGGAACTCCTGTTTCTGAAAGAAAGGGGGTGAACCACATCAAAGGAGTACCCTGTTTGACAAAAGAATCCAGAAGGCAGGCCTTGAGTCCCTGAACTTTCTGTTTCTGGGAAGTTTCTTTCAGAAGAGGCACAAGTGCAGGACTGAGCTCGGTGTGGAAAGTTACGTGGCTCTACTCCAACAGTCTGGCAGCCCTGGTGCTTGTGAAGGGTCTTGGAGAGGTGAACTGCCTCTCCTCCTTACCCACTGTTGCAGACACAGCTGCAGCTTCTCCCATGAGAACTTGGCATGGTTGAACCTATAAACAGCCTTTCTGGAGCATTTCAGAGTGACAGCATCCCCCCAAAAAGGAGTGCCTTCAAGGTTCAGGCTTGCACTAGTAGAGCCACCATTCCTCTCTACATTGAACATGAGCATTCCTACAGATGAAAAGAGATATCTGTCTGATACGAATAGCAGGAACACTGTGTCAGGAGTGTGACTGGGAGGCAGTTTGTTGTCCTGCTGGCCTGACAGGGGAGCTGAGATGGCTTTCTCCCTTCTCCCATGAAAGGACCTCAGTGTGTTTCACTGGGAGCTCCCCCAGCCACCTCTGTCAAGGTTGGGTTGTCTGCCCAGTACTGGGTATTGTGTTTGCCTACTGCTTTAACCACAGCCAGTTTTCACCCATAGGCACCGTCCCCTACTGCCCTGAAGCCAGAACTATTCAACCTAGTAAATAAAATAGTGAGAAAAAATAAATCAATAAAAAAGTGCACACCACTGGGGATAAAGATAAGTTTCAAGTGACCTCTGCCACTTCAACCCCACAGGAGACAGTAAACCTGCTCACGCATTGAGAATATTGCTACTGCAACCAGCATCTGAGTAAGCAATGATATAAAGACTCTGTATAACCAAGGAACTCATACAGAGTCTTTATCTCCAAAAACACTCAGAGCCAAATTAGGTTACAACAAACTATACTCATTAAAGTCATATCCTCAAAGGGAAAAAAAAGGAAATAACCACAGTATAATTAAAAAATAATTAAAAGAAATAGTCTACCTAAATGAGAAGAAACCAGAAAAATAATCTGGCAATATAATAAAACAGGTTCTATAGCACCCCCAAAAGACACATGCTAGCTCTCAAGCAATGGATCCAAACCAAGATAAAAATCTCTGAAATACCAGATAATGAATTCAAAATATTGGATTTTAAGTTACTGAAGGAGATACAAGAGAAAGTGAAAGTAAACATAAAGAAAGTTTAAAAAACAAAAATTTTTTAAAGAAATAGATATATTTTTAAAAAAACCAATCAGAACTTTTGGAAATGGAATATACATTTTGAAAACTACAAAATGCAGTGGATTTAACAATAGACTACACCAAACATGCAAATCCTGCACTGGCAACTGAAGTATCCAGGTTTTGTCATTAGGACTGACAAGGCAGTTGGCATAACCCATGGAAAGGGAGGAAGGGCAGTGTGGTTCAGCGGCCAACCTGAGAGCCACATGGAGTAGGGGAGCCCCACCCCCAGCCAAGAGAGGAGGTGGGTAAGCAGGCTACCCAGCTGGGAAACCATGCTTTTTCCACGAAACTGTGCAACCCATGGATCAGAAAATTCCACTTGTGAGCTCACACAACTGGGGCCTTGGGTTTCAACCATGGAGCTGCACAGATTTTCAACAGCCCATAGGCTAAAATCAGCCTAATTCTGACTGGTTCCTGCGGGGAGGGGCAGCCATCACCACTGCTGTGGCTTCCTGCTGTTTAAGCCTTGTTATCTCCTTGAAGGAGGGTCTGCAGCCAACACTGCAGCTGCATGACCTCCCTGTAGAAATTCCAATTCCAGTCATGGACTCAGGGACAGAATTCTTATCTCCCTGGGCCTGAGTCCCTAGGGTGAAAAGTGGCCATAATCTCTGCCGACCAGCAGATTTAGTCTTTCTTCCTGCAACCTCTGAGGAATCTGGGCAGCCCAGATGAGTGGGCTTCCCTGCTGCACAGCACACCCCCACCATCTTGTGACAGCCAAATGGGTCATGCTTCCCATGACACCCAACTAGGTAAGAACCCCTTTTGCAGGGACATGAATGAATCTGGAAGCCATCATCATCAACAAACTAACACAGGAACAAAAAACCAAACACTACGTGTTCTCACTCATAAGTGGGAGTTGAATAATGAGAACACATAGACAAGGGAAGAAAAGCAACACACACCTGGGTCAGTCAGGGGGTGAGGGATGAGGGGTCAGGGGAGGGAGAACATTAAGACAAATAGCTAATGTATGCAGGGCTTAAAACCTAGGTGACAGGTTGATAGGTGCAGCATACCCACCATGGCACACATATACCTATGTAACAAACCTACACGTTCTGCACTTGTATCCTGGAACTTAAAGTAAAATTAAAAAAAATAATAAACATAATCCATCACATAAACAGAACTAATGACAAAAACCACATGACAATTTCAGTTGATGCAGAAAAGGCCTTCGATATAATTCCATATCCCTTTATGTTAAATGTCCTCTCTCACCACTCCTATTCAACATAGTATTGGAAGTTCTGGCCAGGGCAATTAGGCAAGAGAAAGAAATAAAGCGTATCCAAATAGGAAGATGGGAAGTCAAATTGTCTCTGTTTGCAGACAACATGATTCTATATTTAGAAAACCTCTCATCTCAGCCCAAAAACTCCTTAAGCTCATAAGCGACTTCATCAAAATCTCAGGATATAAAATCAATGTGCAAAAATAACAAGCATTCCTATACACCAACATTAGACAAGCAGAGAACCAAATCATGAATGAACTCCTATTCACAATTGCTACAAAGAGAATAAAATATCTAGGAATATAGCTAACAAGGTATGTGAAGGGCCTCTTCAAGGAGAACTACAAAACCACTGCTCAAGGAAATAAGAGAGGAAACAAACAAATGGAAAAGCATTCCATTCTTATGGATAGAAAAAAATGAATATCATGAAAATGCCCATGCTGCCCAAAGTAATTTATAGAGTCAATGCTATTTCCATCAAAATGCCATTGATATTCTTCACAGAATTAGAAAAAACTACTTTAAATTTTATATGGAGCCAAAAAAGAGCCCGCATAGCCCAAACAATCCTAAGTAAAAAGAACAAAGCTGTAGACATCACGCTACCTGACTTCAAACTATACTACAAGGCTACAGTAACCAAAACGGCATGGTACAGGTACCAAAATAGACATATAGACTAATGGAACAGAATACAAACCTCAGAAATAACATCACACATCAACAATCTGATCTTTGGCAAACCAAACAAAAACGAGCAATGGGGAAAGGATTCCCTAGTTAATAATTGGTGCTGAGAAAACTGACTAGCCATATGCAGAAAACTGAAACTGGACCCCTTTCCTATATCTCATACAAAAATTAGCTCAAGATGGATTAAAGACTTAAATGTAAAACTCCAAACCATAAAAACCCTGGAAGAAAACCTAGGCAATACCACTCAGGACATAGTGCAAATATTTTATGATGAAATCACCAAAAGCAATTGCAATGAAAGCAAAAACTGACAAATGGGACCTAATTAAACTAAAGAGCATCTGCACAGCAAAAGAAACTATCATTAGCATAAAGAGGCAACCTACAAAATGGGAGAAAATTTTTGCAATCTTCTCATCTGACAAAGGTCTAATATCCAGAATCTACAAGGAACTTAAATTTACAAGAAAAATATGTACCAAAAAGTGGGCAAAGGATATCAACAGACACTTCTCAAAAGAAGACAAATATGCGGCCAGCAAACACATGAAAAAAAGCCAACACGACTGATCATTAGAGAAATGCAAATCAAAACCACAATGAGATCTCTTGCCAGTCAGAATGGTGATTATTAAAAAGTCAAGAAACAACAGATGCTGGTGAGGCTGTAGAGAAATAGAAACACTTTCACATTATTGGTGGGAATGTAAATTAGTTCAACCATTGTGGAAGACAATGTGGCAATTCCTCAAGGCCCTAGAACCAGAAATACCATTTGATCCAGCAATCCCATTACTGGGTATATACCCAAAGAAATAGAGATCATTCTATTACAAAGATACATGAACACATATGTTTATTACAGTACTATTCACAATAGAAATGACATGGAACCAACCCAAATACCTATCAAGGACACACTGGATAAAGAAAATGAGGTACATATACACCATGGAATACTATGCAGCAACAACAAAAAAAATGAGATCATGTCCTTTGCAGAAAAATGGATGAAGCTGGAAGCTATCATCCTTAGGAAACTAACACAGGAACAGAATACCAAACACCACGTGTTCTCACTCATAAGTGGGAGTGGATCAATAAGAACACATGGACACAGGGAGGGAAACAACACATACTGGGGCCTGTCAGGGGTGGGTGATGGGAGGGAGAGCATCAGAACAAATAGTTAATGCATGCAGGTCTTAAAACCTAGGTGATGAGTTGATAGGTGCAACAAACCACCATGGCACACATATACCTATGTAATAAATTTATATATTTATTATATAAATCCATATTCTAGAACTTAAAGTAAAAAAAAATAAAAAAGAATCAAAAGAAATGAACAAAGTCTCCAAGAAATATGGAATTATGTAAAGTGGCCAAACATAAAAATCACTGGTGTTCCTGAGGGAGAACAAAAAAAGATTTTGGAAAATTTATTTGAGGGAATAATTGAATAAAATGTCTGGGCCTTGCTAGAGGTTTAGACATCCAAATATAAGAAGTTCAAATAACTCCTGAGAGATTCCTTGCAAAAAGAACATCACAGAGTCACATAATCATCAGACTATCTAAAATCAAAGTGTAGAAAAGAACTCTAAGAGCAGTCAGACAAAAGCATCAGGTAACCTATAAAGAAAATTATATTAGATTAACAGCAGACTTCTCAGCAGAAAACTTACTAGAATTGATTAAGGTCTTAACTTTAGCCTCCTTAAACAGAATAACTGTCAGTGAAGAATTTTGTATCCCATAAAACTAAGTTTTATAAATGAAGAAGAAATAAAGTATTTTTTCAGACAAGCAAATATTGAGGAAAATGGTCATTAACAGACCAGACCAGACCTACAAGAAAATATTTCTACATATTGAAACCAAAGTTTCATACGTACCAGAATAGAACCTCTTCAAAGCATAAGACTCACAGAGCCTATGAAACAATATCACAATGAAGAAAACAAAGTATCTCTGGAACAGTACCTCATGTCTCAATATTAACATTGAATGTAAATGGCCTAAATGCGCCACTTAAAAAATACAGATTGGCAGAATGGATAAAAAAGTCACAAACTACATATTTTCAAGAGATGCACCTAACATGTAATGATTCTTATAAACTCACAGCAAAGGAGTAGAAAAAGGTATTCCATGCAGATGGAAATCAAAAGCAACCAGTAGTAGGCATTCATATATCATATAAAACAGACTTTAAGGCAACAACACTAAAACAAGTCAAAAAGTCATTATATAGTGATAAAAAATCAAAACAAGAAGATATTATAATACAATTTTAAACATATATGCACCTAACTCTGGAGTTCCCAGATTCATTATACAATTACTAGACATAAGAGAAAAGATAAGATAGAAACAGAATAATAGTAAGGGATATCAACACTCCACTGACAGCACTAGATACATCATTAAGGCAGAAAGTCAATCAAGAAACACTGGACTTAAACTGCACTATAGGGAAAATGGACCTGGTAGATATTTACAGAAAATTCTACCCAAGAACTTCATTATATACATTTTTCTCATCAGCAAGAGAAACATTCTCCAAGATAAACCACATGATAGGCCACGAAATGAATATCAATAAATTTGAAAAAAATCAAAATTCTATCAAGCATATTCTCAGACCTCAGTAGAATAGAACTAGAAATCAACTCCAAAAGGAACCCTAAAAAGTATAAAAATACATGAAAATTAGATAATCTGTTCCTGAATGATTTTGGGAATAACAGTGAAATCAAGACAGAAATTTCAAAATTCTTCAAAGTAAATGATAATAGTGACACAAATTATAAAACCCTCTGGGATATAGCAAAAGCATAGCTAAGAGGAAAGTTTAAAGCACTAAATGTGTGTATCGAAAAGCTTAAAATGTCACAAATTGACAACTTAGTGTCAAACCACAAGGAATTAGAGAAATAAGAATAAACTGAACTCGAGGATAGCAGAAGAAAAGAAATAACAAAGATCAGAGCAGAACTAAATAAAATGGATACAAAAAATACAAAAAAATCAGTGAAACAAAAGTTGAGTTTCTGAAAAGATAAAATTGATAGTCCATTAGCTAGATTAACTGAGAAATAAAAAGAGAAGATCCAAAAAACTTCAACTAGAAATAAAAACGGAGACATTGCAACCAACACCACAGAAATATAAAAGATCATTCAAGACTACTGTGAACACCTTTATGCACACAAACTAGAAAATCTAAAGGAAATGGATAAATTCCTGAACATTTACAACCCCTAGCTTAAATCAGAAAGAAATAACAGAAATTCAGAACAGACCAGTAAAAGCAGCGAGGTTGAATTAGTAATAATAAAAAAAAAATTGCCAACAACAAAAAAGCCTAGAGTCAGATGGATTCACAGCTGAATTCTAGCAGATCTTCAATGAAGAATTGGTACCTAACCTACTGAAACCACTTCAAAAGATTGAGAAAAAGCAAATCCTTCCTAACTTACACTATGAGGACAGTATCACCCTGATACCAAAGCCAGGAAATAATATAACAAAATTAAAACTACAGACCAATATTCCTGATGAACATAGATGCAAAAATTTTCAACAAAATGCTAGCAAGCTAAATCTGGTATCAGGAAGAAGAGGGTCCTTGGTTCTTGCCTTCTTGAAAGAAAGAATTCAACCAAGAGACATGCAATTATAGTTAAGCAGTAGAAAAGTTTATTTAAAGTGAAAATATGCCCTGAATGCTGAGTTAGAGTGTGCTTCTTAAGAATGAGACAGCCCAGATAGGCACTGGGGAGGATCTCTTATGAGAGTTTTACAGGATTATTCATGAATGGCATGAAGGATTGTTATTAGCAAGCATGTTTTGGGTGGTCCACTGGGCATGTCTTATTAGTGTCTTAAATCTCCATTTAGGGGTGTGTTTCTTACTATAATAATGGGCAAAATGTTACCTTTAGGGTGACACTGCCAAGTTGAGGTATGCATGCTAGCTACTAGGAAAAGCCCCTACTACAGTCATTTCCTGCTAGGGATAAGTCCTGGTTGGGGCTGCATAAGCATACCCACAACTCTAGATGTGGCTATTGACTTTTTAAAATCCTGACTGCTAGGGAAGCATTGATTGCCAGTGGGGCAAGGTTTCCAGAGCTTCCTTTCTCTAGGGCTGCCTTTCCCTCTTCTGTATATCTATCTACAAACTCTAACAAATCCAACACCACATCAAAAAGATAATTCATCATGATCAAGTGGGTTTCATCCCAGGAATAAAGGGATGGTTCAACATATGCAATTCAATAATGTGATTCACCAAATAAGCAGAATTAAAAACAAAACCAATTTCTCAATAGACTGAGAAAAAGCATTCAATAAAATCCAGCATCCCATTATGATAAAAACCTGCAACAAACTGGGCATAGAAGGGACATTACCTCAAAAGGACATGCCTTTTGAGGTAATAAAAGCCATATATGACAAATCCATAGCCAACATAATACTGAATGGGGAAAAGTTGAAAGCATTCCCTATAAAAACTGGAACAAGACAAGGATGTCCACTTAATTACTTCTATTCAACACAGTGCTAGAAGTCCTTGCCAGATTAATCAGGAAACAGAAAGAAATAGATTGACTTTCTCTTTTACAATTTGGATGCCTTTTATCTCTGTTTACTGATAATGTAATCACATATCTAGAAAACCCCAAAGGCTGTTCCAAAAGACTCTTAGTCATGATAAATAAATTCAGTAAAGTCTTAGGTTACAAAATCAATGTACACAAATCAGTAGCACTGCTATCCACCACCAATGACCAAGCTGAGAGTCAAATAAAAAACTCAATCCCTTTACAATAGCTGCAAAAAACCAAAACAAATCAAAACAAAACAAAACATAAACACCCAAGAATATACTTAACCAGGAAAGTGAAAGATCTCTGCAAAGAGGACTATAAACTACTGCTGAAAGAAATCATAGATGACACAAATAAATGGAAATATACTCCATGCTCATGGTTGGAAGAATCAATATTGTGAAAATGACCATACCACCCAAAGCAATCTACAGATTTAATATAATTCCTATTGAAATATCAAAATTATTTTTCACATGATTAGAAAAAACAACCCTAAAATTAACATGGAATCAAAAAACAGCCTGAACAGACAAAGCAATCAGGAAAAAAGAACAAATCTGGAGACATTACATTACCTGACTTCAAATTATCCTACAAGGTTGTAGTAATCAAAACAGCATGGTACTGGTATAAAAGTAGATACATCAACCAATAGAACAGAATAGAGAATGCAGAAATAAAGCCAAGTAAACACAACCAAGTGATAGTCAACAAAGCATGCAGAAACAAAAATTGAGGAAAGAAAACCGTGTTCAATAAATGGTGGTGGGAAAACTGGATAGCTACATATAGAAGAATAAAACTGGATTGCCATCATCATGTACAAAAACCAACTGAAGATGAGTTAAAAACTTAAATCTAAGACCTAAACCCATAAAAATTCTAGATGAAATGCTTAGAAAAACTCTTCTGGACATTGACATAAGCAAATAAGTTATGACTAAGACCTCAAAAGCAAATGCAACAAAAACAAAAATAATAAATGACCTAATAAAACTAAAAAGCTTCTGCAGAGCCAAAGAAATAATCATCACAGTAAACAGACACCCCTCAAAATGGAAGAAGTACTCACAAACTGTGCATCCAGCAAAGGACTAATATTCAGAATCTACAAGGAACTCAAATCAGCAAGAAGAAAATAAATAATCCTATCAAAATGTGAATAGTGACATGGACAGATACTTCTCAAAAAATACAAAAATACAAATGGCCAACAAATATATGAAAAAAAAAAGCTCAATACCACTAATCATCAGGAAATGCAAACTAAATCATAATGAGATACCACCTAACCCAGCCAGAAAGGCCATTATTAAAAATTCAAAAAGTTGACATGGATGTGGTGAAAAGGGAATACTGCTGGTAGGAATGTAAATTAGTATAACCTCTATGGAAAGCAGCATGGAGTTTTCTCAAAAAACTAAAAGCAGATCTATGATTTGATCCAGTAATCACACTCATAGGTATCTACCCAAAGGAAAATAAGTCATTCTCCCAAATAGATACCTGCATGTGTATGTTTATCACAGCACAATTCACAATTGCAAAGATATGAAAACAACCTATGTGCCTATAACCAATTAGTAGATGAAGAGAATGTGGTATATATACACCATGGAATACTGCACAGCCACAAAAAGAATGAAATACTGTATTTTGCAGCCACTCAGATGAAGCTGGAAGCCATTATTCTAACTAACTCAGGAATGGAAAACCAAATACCATATGTTCTCACTTCTCAAACTCCTGACCTCGGGTGATCCGCCCACCTCAGCCTCCCAAAGTGTTGGGATTACAGGCGTGAGCCACCACGCCCAGCATGTTCTCACTTCTAAGTGGGGACTAAAGTATGGATATACAAATGCATACAGAGTGGTACAATGGATATTGGAGACTCAGAAGAAAGGAAAGTGGGAGGGGAGTAAAGGATAAAAAAAACTACATATTGTAAAATGTACACTACTTGGGTGATAGGTCCACTAGATTCAGACTTTACCACTACACACAATTCATTCCTATAACCCAAAACTGCTTGTACCACAAAAGCTACTGAAATAAAGGTAAAAATGGAACTGACAATAGTAAGTTCCTGCCTATCAGCAATACTTTGATTAAATTATTCAGTCAAAAGACAGTGGCTAAATAGATTTTTAAGAACATCGAAAAATATGCTGCCAACAAGAACATTACCTTTAAAGACACACAGTGGCTGAAAATAAAGGAATGAAAAGAGATTTAAAGCAAATGGTAACCAAAAGAGAACATTAGACAAAAATAGAATTTTAGTCAGAATCTGTCATGAGAGACAAAGAGGGTTACTATACAGTGAAAAAAGGTTCAATTCATTAAGAGTAAACCACAACTATAAACATATATGTACCCAATATCACAGTATTTAAATATATGAACCAAACATTAAATAAGAGGAAAATATACAGCAATATAAATATAGTAGGATACTTCAGTTCTTCACTTTCAACAGTAGATAGATCATCATACAGAAAGACAATAAAGGAACAGCTGATTTGAATAACATTACAGACCAAATGGATGTAACAGACATAAAGAATACTCCATTCAATAGCAGCAGAATACACATTCTTCTCAAGTACATATAGAACATTTTCTGGGAGATCATGTTAGGCCACAAAATAAGTCTTAACAAAGTTAAAATTGAAATTATATCAAGTATCTTTTCAACAACAATGGCATAAAACTAGAGTCAGTAACAGGAGAAATCTTAGAAAATGTATGAATATGTGAAAATTATAAACAGCATAGTCCTGAATTTGTATGTTGCCAAACATAATGAGCCAAAAATAAAACAAAATGGAGTTAAAAAATAACTTTGGCATCCCATCTGAATAAAAATAGAAGAAAAAAAATAACTTGAGGCTGGGTGTGGTGGCTCACGCTTGTAATTCCAGCACTTCAGGAGGCCGGGCTGGGCAGATCACCAGGTTAGGAGTTTGAGACTACGCTGACCAACTTGGTGAAACCCTGTCTCTACTAAAAATACAAAAATTAGCCAGACATGGTGGTACATGCCTGTAATCCCAGCTACTTGGTAGGCTGAGACAGGAAAATCGCTTGAACCTGGGAGGCAGAATTTGCAGTGAGCTGAGATCAGGCCACTGCACTCCAGCCTGGGTGAGAGAGCGAGAATCTGTCTCAAAAAAAAAAAAAAAAAAAAAAAAAGAAACAACTTGAGACAATGGAAATGAAAATAAACATACCAAAACTTATGGGATGCAGCAAAAAACAGTTTGAAAAGGGAAGTTTATGGTAACAAACCACTACCTTGAGGGAAAAGAGATATCACAAATAAATGACCTAACTTTTCTCCCCAAGGAACTAAAGAAACAACAATCTAAGTCTGAGGATAGCAGGAAACATAAACAACAAATATCAAAGTAAAAATAAATAAAATAGATGCTAAAAAGAATAGAATAGATCAATACCACTAATAGTTGATTTTTTGAAAAGGAATACAAAACTGACAAATCTTTAGTTAAAGAGAAGAGTTAAATAAATAAAATTAGAAATGAAAGAGAAAACATTACAACTGATACCCTACACAACAAATGACCTTAAGCGACAATGAACAATTATATACCAACAAATTAGATAACCTAGACTAAACATGAACCAGAAAGAAGTAAAAAATCTGTATAGACTGATAGCAAGTAGGGAGATTTAAGCCCTAATCAGAAACCTCCCAACAAGAAAAACCCCAGACCAGATGGATTTACAGGTGAGTTCTATCAAGCATTTAAAAAAAGAATGAACAACAATTTTTCTCAAACTCTTCCAAAAATTTGAAGAGGAAGTAACACTTTCAAACTAATTTTATTTTATTTTATGAGGCCAGTATTACCCTCTGGCTTTATGCTAAAGCCAGATTGTGACACTAAAAAGGAAAATATAAATACAGGCCAACATTCCTGGTAAACATAGATGCAAAAATCCTCAACAAAATGCTAAACATCAAATTAAACAGCATATAAAAAGAATCATACACCATGACCAAGTGGAATTTATCCTTGTGCTATGAGGATGATTCAACATATGCAAATCAATAAATATGGCACACCACATTAAGATAATAAAAAATAAAAATTATGTGATCATCTAAATAGATGCAGAAAAGCAATAAGAAAATTCAACATTCTTTTTTTTTTTCTTTTTGGAACACAGATTTTTAATTTTTATCAAAATATTAAATATTAATTTTTGCAGTAGTATTTTATTTTTAGAAATCAATCATAAGAGGAAAAAACCACTTAACCAATGTGACAAAAAGGTGGATACACAGGGGTGCCCAGTACAGCTTTGGTAACAATAACAAATAACCGAAATTGTCATAAGCATTTCTCAGTGAAAAAGTGACCAAACTATGGTAAAATATTCTATCGAATAATGATGTAACTAAAAATCATAATGAGAGAGACCTATATGTGCTGATTAGCAATAATCACCCAATTAAATCTTACATGGAAGCCAATCAGGGAACAATACGCAAAGCAAGATCACATTATGGAAACATACGTGCATGTTTATCTGTATGTAGGTGAAAGGGGATTTTGGGGTGGCCTGGGAGCTGGTGGGGATACATTTATTCTATAGTCCTAAGCGCTATGTGAATTTTTATAACAATAACAATTTTTATAACAATTGTTTTTAATTAATCACATAAGAAACACGTGTTTAACCCTATATAGATGTATGAATACATGGAGATAATTATTATTCTTCTGAATAACAAAATAAAACAGCAATGTAATGTCACAAATAGATAACAGTACAATATTAAATACTGTAATATCCAATCCAATATTAAAATTATACATAAACACATAGATACAGGTAGGGATGCCAAAAAATGGTTTTCAAGTCTAACAGTGTGGTAATTGTTGTAGACCTCTGTGACCATATTAAAACCATGGAATTGTATACTGTGTGGGGGTGAAATTTATGGTATTTTAATTACACCTCAAAGTTTCGTTAAAAAAATAAGTGGCTTAATATTCTAGTATTAAGTAAAAATTGGTTTTATTTATAATATAATAATTTCCAGTAGATTCCCTTAAAAGATTATAGCAGGGATGTCCAGATCACACCCACCCCAACCTCTAGAGTTTTTGGCTATTTTCCACCGTCTTGAAATGAATGAGGTGAAGGAGGAAAAAAGTGTTTAAGAAGTTAGTGGAGAAGTTCTTAAGTTTAATTAGATCCCATTTGTCGATTTTGGCTTTTGTTGCCATTGCTTTTGGTGTTCCTGTCATGAAGTCCTTGCCTATGCCTATGTCCCAAAAGAAAAAATCATTGGAGGGAACCGGCAACCAACAGAAAGGGAAAAAATCCTTGCAAGCTACCCATCTGACAAAGGGCTACTATCCAGAATCTACAAAGAAGTAAAACAAATATACAAAAACAAAAAACAAAAAACCATCAAAAAGTGGGCAAAAGATATGAATACTCTTCAAAGGAAACATCTATGTAGCCAAAAAACATATGAGAAAATGCTCATCATCACTAGTCATCAGAGAAACGCAAATCAAAACCACGTTGAGATACCATCTCATGCCAGTTAGAATGGTGATCATTAAAAAATCTAGAGACAACAGATGCTGGAGAGGATGTGGAGAAAAAATAGGAACGCTTTTACACTGTTGGTGGGAGTGTAAATTAGTTCAACCATTGTGGAAGGCAGTGTGGTTATTCCTCAAGGATCTAGAAGTAGAAATTCCATTTGACCCAGCAAACCCATTACTGGATATATACCCAAAGGTTATGAATTGTTCTATTATAAAGACACATGTGCACTATGTTCATTGCGGCACTGTCTACAATAGCAAAGACTGGGAACCAACCCAAATGCCCATCAGTGATAGACTGGATAAAGAAAATGTGGCACATATGCACCATTCAACATTCTTTCATAATAAAAACTCACAATAAAGTAGGAATGCACCTCAACACAATAGAGGATAAACAGGACAAGCCCTGAGCTAACATCATACCCAACAGTGAACCTCTCAGTTTTTCTTCCCAGATCAGAAACAAGACAAGGGCACTCACATTTATACTTCTATTCAATATTATACTGGAAGATATAGCCAGAGTAATTAGCCAAACAAAAGAAAAAGACATAAAAAGACACCAGAATCAGAAATGAAGTTAAATTGTCTGTTTGTAGATGATATGACTTTTTAAAAATAGAAACCCTCAAAGGGTTTCTGAGGCAGAGCAAGGTGGTAAAATATAAACCTCTACTGATCATCCACCCTACAAGGACACCAAGTTAATCACCATCTACACGGAGAAAAACACCATCATTTGAACTAAAAATCAGGTGAGCACTCATAGTACCTGGATTTAACTTCATATCAGTGAAGCAGTCACTGAAGAAATAGACAAAACGGCCCTGAATCGCCAGTGCCACCTCTCCCCCATCCCTGGCAGCAGTGGCATTGTGTGGAGAGTACCTCTTAGTGCTGGGGAGGGAGAATACAGCAATTGTGAGGCACTGTACTCAGTGCTGTTTAGTTAGAGAAGAAAGGAAAACCAAATGAAACTAAGCTGATGCCTGCCCATGGAAGGAGCATTTAAACCAGCCTTCGCCAGAGGGGATGGCTGATTCTAGTGGTCCAAACTTTAGTGCCTACAAACTTTGCCACCAAGGGCTACAGCACTTTGTATCTCCAAGTAAATTTGAAAGGCAATCTAGGTCATAAGGACTGCAACTCTTAGGTGAGTCTTAGTGCTGAACTAGTCTCAGAGATAATGGATTATATAGACCAATAGCAAGTAGAGAGATTGAGGTCTCAGAGATAGTGGATTGGGAACAGAGTGGATTCTCTCAGTATGCGACATACTGAGACACAAACTGGGGCAGCCAAGAAAGTGCTAGCATTACTCCTCTTCTAACTGAAGGTTGCACAGCTGCAAAAGATGCCCCTTCCTTCCACTTGAGGAGGGGAGAGAGAAGAGTAGGGAGGACTTTGTCTGGCATCTAGGATACCAGTTCAGCCATAGCAGGATGGCCACAAGTCAGAGTCATGAGGCCCCTGTTCCAGGGCATAGCCCCCAGACAATGTTTCTAGACACACCCTGCACCAGAACGGAACCCACTGCTTTGAAGGAAAGGACACAGTCCTGACAGCATTCATCACTTGCTAACTGAAGAGCCCTTGGGCTCTGAATAAGCAGTATTAATAACCAGGTACTACATTGAGGACCTTGGGTGAGCCTCTGAGACTTGCTGATGTCAGGTGAGACTCAGCACATTACCAGCTGTGGTAGCTACAGGGCAAAACTCCTTCTGCTCAAGAAAAGCAGAGGGCAAAGTAAGGAGAACTTCATCTTGCACTTTAGGTATCAACATGGTCACAAAGGGGTAGAGCATAAAGTAGGCTCTCGGGGTCCCTCATTCCAGGACTTCACTCTTGGACAGCATTTCGGGACCTTCCCTGGGCCAGAGGGGAGCTCACTGCCCTGAAAGGTGAGTCCCACGCCAGGCAGGATTCCCAAAAAGACAGCTTAAGAGCCCTTGGGACTAAAGAGAACATTGGCAGTAGTCTGGCAGTACCCCTTGTGGGCTTACGTGGTAGTAACCATAGAGTGAATCTTCTCTGCCTTTGGAAAGGGGAGAGAGAACAGGTAGAACTGTGTCTTCTGGTTTGAGTGCCAGCTTCACCATACTACCATAGAACACCAGGTAGACTCTTAAGGTTTTGACTCAAGTTCCTGACACCTGGGCTGCATCTCTGGACCCATCTGAGGCCTGGGGGACCTTTTTGCCCCAAAAGGAAGAACACAGGCCTGGTTGGCTTTGCCACCTGCTGATTGTAGAGTCTCAGGACCTTGAGTAAACATAGGCAATAGCCAGGGAGTGGTTACAGCAAGTGGTTACCAAGATCCAGTTGTGTGCTGGCTTCAGGTCTGACCGAGTACAGTCATAGTGGTGTTGGCTACAAGGGTGGTTGTGTTACTCTATCCCCAGTTTTAGGTGGCTCAGAACAGAGAAACTCTGTTTGGGAGAAAGTAAGGAAAGAGTACAACAGTCTCTGTTTGGTAATCCGGAGAATTCTCCCAGGTCTTGTTCAAGACCATCAAGGTGGTCCCTCTACGAGTCTACAAGAACCACAGGGTTAATGGACTTGGGGTACTATCTAAAGCAGATACAGCTTAGATCACAACACCCAAGTCATTTCAAATATCTGGCAAACCTTCACCCAAAAAATGGCTTCAAATAAGCCCCAACAGTGAAGACTACAATAAATACCTAGCTCTTTAATGCCCAGACACTGAGGAATATTTACTAGCATCAACAGATTCCAGGAAAACATGACCTTACTAAGTGAACTAAGGGACCAAGGACCAATCCTGGAGAAACAGTTATGTGACTTTTGAGACAGAGAATTCAAAATAACTGTGTTGAGGAAACTTGAAGAAATTCAGTGTAACACAGAGAAGGAATTCAAAATTCTCTCAGGTAAATTTAACAGAGATTAAAATAATTTAAAAGAACCAAGCACAAATTCTAGAGCTAAGAAATGCAATTGGCATACTGAAGAATGCATCAGAGTCTTTTCATAGCAGAATTGATCAAGCAGAACAAAGAACTAGTGAGCTTAAATACAGAATATTTAAAAATACACAGAGGAGACAAAAGAAAACATAATTAAAAAAATAAAACATGCCTACAGTATCTAGAAAATAACACCAAAAGGGCAAATCTAAGTTATTGGCCTTAGAGAGGAGGAGAGAAAGATAGTTGTATAAAATGTATTCAAAGGAATAGCAGATAACTTTCTAAACTTACAGAAAGATATATGCAAGTACAAGAAGGTTATAGAACATCAAGCAGATTTACCCCCAAAGAAGACTATCTCAAGGCATTTAATAATCAAATTCCAAATGTCAAGGATAAAGCAAGAATCCTAAAAGCTGCAAGAGAAAAGAAACAGATAACATTCAATGAAGCTCCAGTATGTTTTGCAGCTTTTCAGTGGAAACTTTACAGGCCAGGAGCATGGCATGACATATTTAATGTGCTAAGGAAAAATTACTTTTATCCTGGAATAGTATATTCAGTGAAAATATCCTTCAAGCATGGAGGAGAAATAAAGACCTTCCCAGACAAATAAAAGCTGAGGGATTTCATGAATACTGGACCTGTCCAGTAAGAAATAATAAAGGGAATACTTCAGTCAGAAAGAAAAGGACATTAATGAGCAGTAACCTCCTGAAGGTACAAAACTCACTGGTAATAGTAAGTACACAGAAAACACAGAATATTATAACATTGTAACTGTGATGTGTAAACTACTCACATCACAGTTACTACTAGTTTTCAAGTAGAAAAACTAAATGATGGACCAATCAAAAATAATAAGTAAAAATTTTCAGGACATAATCAATTGAATAAGATATACATAGAAAAAAAGTTAAAAAGCCAAAGGATGAAGTTAAGGTACACAGCTTTTAAAATATTTTTTTTGTCTATTTGTTTTTTGTTTATGTAAATTGGGTTAAATTGTTATCCAGGTTAAAATAATGGGTTATAAGTTAGTAACTGTAAGCCTCATGCTAACCTCAAATCAAAAACTGTACAATGAATACACAAAAAATAAAACATAGGAAACTAAATCATATCATCAGAGTAAATCACCTTCTCTAGAGGAAAATAGTAAGGAAAGAAAGAAAGAGAAGACCAGAAAACAAATAACAAGATGACAGGAGTAAGTCTTTACTTATCAATAATAACAGTGAACGTATATGGACTAAACTCTTCAATCCCATGACATAGACTCGCTGAAAGCATGAAAAAACAAGACCCATTGATCTGCTGGTTACAAGAAACAAACTCCACCTATGATATGATGCACAGACTAAAAATAAAGGCATGGAAAATGATATTCCATGCCAATGGAAACCAAAAAAGAGCAGGAATAGCTATGCTTATATCAAAATAGGCTTCAAGACAAAAACTAGAAGAAGAGGTAAAGAAGGTTACTATATAATGATAAAGAGGTCAATCGAGCAAGAGGATATAGCTATTTTAAATGTATATGCAACCAACACTGGAACACCTAGATATAGAAACACTATTAGAGTGAAAGAGAGGGATCGACCCCAATAAAATAATAACCAGAGAATTCAACAGCTCATGTTCAGCACTGGACAGATTTTTCCAGAGGAAAATCAACAAAGAATCATCAGACTTAGTCTGTGCTGTAGACTAAATGGATTTAATATTTATGGAACATTTCATCTAAGAGCTGCAGAATAGACATTCTTTTCCTCAGTACATCCATTATTCTCAAAGATAGACCACATGTTAGGTCACAAAACATTGAATACAAGTTAAAATAATATCGAGCATCTTCTCTGGCCCAATTAAATAGAACTACAAATCAATAACAAGAGAAATTCTGGAAATCATGCAAATATATGGAAATTAAACAGTATGCTCCAGATCACCAGTGGGTCAATGAAGAAATTAAGAAGGAAATAAAAAAGTTTCTTGAATCAAATGATAATAAAAACACAACATGCCAAAACCTATGGGATACAGCAAAAGTAGTACTAAGAGAGGAGTTTATAGCAATAAGTGCCTACATTTTAAAAAAGATAAAAACTGCAAACAAAAAATATATGATGCATCTTAAAGAACTGGAAAGGCAAGAGCAAACAAAACACAAAATTAGAAGAAAAAAATAAAGATCAGAGCAGAAAAAAATAAAACTGAATAAAAAAGTACAGAAGACCAATGACAAAATTTAGTTTTTTGAAGAGTTGAACAAAATGGACAAACCTTTACCCAGACTAAGAAAAAAAGAAAACAACCAAATAAATAAAATCAGCAATGATAATGGAAACATTACAACTGATAACTGCAGAAATTCAAACGATTATTAGTAGCCATTAACTATATACCAATAAATTGGAAAATTTAGAAAAAATAGACAAATTCCTAGATTAGATACATACAATGCACCAAGTATGCACCACGAAGAAACCAAAACCTGAAGAGACCAATAACAAGTAATGATATCAAAGCCATAACAAAATGTCTCCCAGTAAAGAAAAGCTCAAAACATGAGGGCTTCACAGCTGAATTCTACCAAACTTTTTTTTTTGTTTGTTTTTGTTTTTTTTTAATATTAAGCTCCAGGCTACATGTGCAGAATATGCAGATTTATTACACAGGTAAACCTGTGCCATGGAATTCTACCAAACATTTAAATAACTACTAATATCAATCCTATTCAAACTATTTTGAAAAATAACGGAGGAGGGAACACTTCCAAACTCATTCTATGAGGCCAATATTACCCTGATACCAAAACCAGACAAAGGCACATAAAAAACAACAACAAAAACTACAAGCCAACATCTCTGATGATTATTGATGTAACAATCCTCAACAAAATACGATAAAACAGAATTCGAAAATAGATTAGAAAAACCTGCTTCTGGGGCGGCCAGCAGCCAGGCTGGGTGTCTAGCGAGCGGGGCGAAAACGCGAAGTTGCGCCGCCGCTGGGGCGCGGGGCTCCATCTCGGGCGGCAGCCTCGCAGGTCGCCCTCCCGTGCCTCGCCCGCAGGCACCCTGGCCATGGGCCCCCGTGGGGCACGCGGCGCTGGGCTGCTGGGGACGGTGGCGGCGGCATGAAGGTCACGTCCTTGATAGGCGCCAGCTGAGCAAGATGATCCGCAAAGAGGCCGCGACGCACTGCGTGGTGCTCCACTGCCGGCCCTACCTGGCCTTGGCTACCTCAAGAGTGAGCAGCTCGCTCAACATCAACGTCAACTCAGTGGTGCTGCGGCGGGCCGGGGCAGCCAGGTGTCCGCGCGCTAGTGCTGCCCGACGAGGCGGCGCATGCGCGGCTCCTGCAGGAGAGTGACTGCGGCGTGGCGGCAGTGGTGGTGCTGGACCAGGGCAGCCGCCTCTGGCCGAAGCTGCGAGAGGAGAGCGCTGCGCGGGTGGTACTCACCTCGCTGCTCGCCTGCCTGCCCTCTGGCCCGAGGGTCTACTTCCTCAAAGGAGGATATGAGACATTCTACTCGGAATATCCCAAGTGGTGCGTGGATGTAAAACCCATTTCACAAGAGAAGATTGAGAGCGAGAGAGCCCTCATCAGCCAGTGTGGAAAACCAGTTAGCTACAGGTCAGCTTATGACCAGGGTGGCCCAGTTGAAATCCTTCCCTTCCTCTACCTTGGAAGTACTTATCATGAGTCTAAGTGCAAGTTCCTCACTAACCTGCACATCACAGCCCTGCTGAATGTCTCCTGGCGGATCTCCGAGGTCTGCACAACCCACCTTCACTACAAATGGATCCCTGTGGAAGGCAGCCACACGGCTGACATTAGCTCCCACCTTCAAGAACCAATAGATTTCATTGACTGTGTCAGGGAAAAGAGAGGCAAGGTCCTGGTCCACTGTGAGGCTGGGATCTCCCATTCACCCACCATCTGCATGGCTTACCTCGTGAAGACCAAGCAGTTCCGTCTGAAGGAGGCCTTCGATTACATCAAGCAGAGGAGGGGTATGGTCTCACCCAGCTTTGGCTTCATGGGCCAGCTTCTGCAGTACGAATCGGATCCTGCCCTCCATGCCCAACCCCCAGCCTCCCTCCTGCCATGGGGAGGCAGCAGGCTCTTAATTGATAGGCCATTTGCAGACACTGACCCCTGACATGCAGGGTGCCTACTGCTCATTCCCTACTTCGGTGCTGGTGCTGGTGCCTACCCACTCAACCGTCTCAGAGCTCAGCAGAAGCCCTCTGGCCACAGCCACATCCCGCTAAAACTGGGATGGAGGAATTGACCCAGCCCCAAGAACAACTGTGATTTTTTGTTTTCAGACTCATGGACATTTCATACCTGTGCAATACTGAAGACCTCACTCTGTCATGCTGCCCCAGTGAGATAGTGAGTGATCACCAGGCTTGAAATGAACTTCAGATGGACCTCGGGGTAGGTTCTCAGGACTGAAGGAAGGCCAAGCCATTAGGGGACCACAGCATGTGCTACTGTACTTGCAGACCCCTGCCCTCTCAGGGCTGCCCAGTCCTTGCACCTCAAACTTCACCTTTTCAGTTCAAAAGCTAAGGAAATAAATACCTGCAGCAACATGGGAGAAAGAAATTACTGGACCAGGAAAAAAGGCAGTTACGAAGCCAATTCATTTAGAAGGAAGTACAATTTCCACCTTATTTTTTGAACTTTGACAGTTTCAGTGTCTGTCTCTGTTGCTTCAGAGCATAAACTGATCACCATCTAGTTGAGCAAGTAACCCTACAGGACTTGTAGGGACACAATCAGTATCCTGATTTGAACCCTGAAATGTTTTTTAGATACCCTCATGGGTGCAATGAGGCAGCTGAAGTAGCAAGATGTTGGCTTTTCTGGTTTTTTTTTTTTTTTTTTTTGCCACGGGTTCTTCACTGACCTTGGACTTTGGCATGATTCTTCGTTTGTTTATTTTCTTTTGAGACTGAGTCTCACTCTTGTTGCCCAGGCTGGAGTGCAATGGTCCGATCTTGGTTCACTGCAAATTCCGCCTCCCAGGTTCAAGCTATTCTCCTGCCTCAGCCTCCTGAGTAGCTGGAATTACAGGCATGCACCACCACGCCTGGCCAATTTTTGTATTTTTAGTGGAGATGGAGATTCTCCGAGTTGTTCATGTTGGTCTCGAACTCTCCACCTCAGGTGATCCACCCACCTTGGCCTCCCAAAGTGCTGGGATTACAGGCATGAGCCACTGTGCCCAGACAAGACATGAGAATCTTAACTGGAATGGAAGAAGTAATGTTATCTTTGTTGCAGATGATATGACCTTATATTTGGAAAAACCTAAAGACCCTACAATAAAAGATTTAGAACTGATAAACAAATTCAGTAAAGTTTCAGGTTACAAAATCAACATACAAAAACCACTGGCATTTCCATATGCCAATAGTGAAAAACCTAAAAAAGGTATTAAAGAGAAATCCCATTTAAAATAGCCACACATAAAACAAAATACCTAGGAATTAACCAAAAGACTAAAATATTCCAATCATTAAAATGATAAAACACTGATGAAAGAAATTGAAGAGGACATCAAAAAATATACAAATATTTTGTGTTTTTCTAAATGGACAAAAGCTGGAAGTAATCCCTTTGAAAACCAGCACAAAACAAGGATGACCTCTCTCACCACTCCTATTCAACACAGTATTTGAACTTATGGTCAGGGCAATCAGGCAAGAGAAAGAAATAAAGCATATTCAAATAGGAAGAGAGGAAGTCAAATTGTCTCTGTTTGCAGATGACATAATTGTATATTTAGAAAACCCCATCGTCTCAGCCCAAAATCTTCTTAAGCTGATTAGCAACTTCAGCAAAGTCTCAGAATAAAAAATCAATGTGCAAAAATCACAAGCATTCCTATACACCAATAACAGACAGAAAGACAAATAATAAGTAAACTCCCATTCGCAATTGCTACAAAGAGAATAAAATACCTAGGAATACAACTTGCAAGGAATGTGAAGGACCTCCTCAAGGATAGCTATAAACCACCGCTCAAGGAAATGAGAGAACACAAAAAATGGAAAAACATTCCATGCTCATGGATAGGAAGAATCAATATCATGAAAATGGCCATACTGCCAAAAGTAATTTATATATTCAATGGTATCCCATCAAGCTACCATTGACTTTCTTTACAGATTTAGAAAAAACGACTTTAAATTTCATATGGAACCAAAAAAGAGCCCGTATAGCCAAGACAATCCTAAGCAAAAAGAACAAAGCTGGAGGCATCACCCTACCTGGCTTCAAACTATGCTACAAAGCTACAGTAACTGAAACAGCATGGTACTGGTACCAAAACAGATATATAGACCAATGGAACAGAACAGAGGCCTCAAAAATAAAGCCACACATCTACAACCAACTGATGGTTAACAAATCTGAGAAAAACAAACAATGGAGAAATGATTCCCTATTTTATAAATGGTATTGGGAAAACTGGCTAGCCATATGCAGAAAACTGAAACTGGAAACTTATACAAAAATTAACTCAAGGTAGATTAAAGACTTAAACATAAGACCTAAAACCATAAAAGCCATAAAAGAAAACGTAGGCAATACCATTCAGGACATATGCATTGGCAAAGACTTCATGACTAAAACACCAAAAGCAATGGCAACAAAAGCCAAAATTGACAAATGGGATCTAATTAAACTAAAGAGCATAGCACGATAAACTATGATCAGAGTGAAGAGGCAACCTACTGAATGGGAGAAAATTTTTGCAATTGATCCATCTGACAAAGAGCTGATATTCCAAATCTAAAAAGAACTTAAACAAATTTACAAGAAAAAAAAAACCCAATTAAAAAGTGGGAGAAGGATATGAACAGACAATTCTCAAAAGAAGACATTTGTGCAGCCAACAAACATATGAAAATAAGCTCATCATCACTGGTCATTAGAGAAATGCAAATCAAAACCATAATGAGATAGCATCTCATACCAGTTAGAATGGCAATCATTAAAAAGTCAGGAAAGAACAGATGCTGGAGAGGATGTGGAGAAATAGAAACACTTTTACACTGTTGTGGGAGTGTAAATTAATTCAACCATTGTGGAAGACAGTGTGGTGATTCCTCAAGGATCTAGAGCCAGAAATATCATTTGACCCAGCAATCCCATTACTGGGTGTATACCCAAAAAATTATAAATCATTCCACTATAAACACCCACATACACATATGTTTATTGCATATGTGTGAAATATTGCATATTTCAAGTCTTATCAAAGACTTGAAACCCACCCAAATGCCCATCAGTGATTGACTGGATTAAGAAAATGTGTTAGATAAAAAAGGCCTGCAGTCCCTGGGCAAGATGGTTGAATAGGAACAAGCTCTGGTGCACAGCTCCCAGTGAGATCGACACAGAAGGCAGGTGATTTCCACATTATCAACTGAAGTACCTGGTTCATCTCATTGGAACTGGATGGACAGTGGGTGCAGCTCAAGGAGGGCAAGTCAAAGCAGGGTGTCATGTTGCCTCACCTGGGAAGTACATGGGGTCAGGGAACTCCATCTCTTAGCCAAGGAAAGCCATTAGGGACTGTTTCCTGCACTCTGGACCAGATACTGAACTTTTCCCATGGTCTTCACAACTTGCAGACCAGAAGATTCCCTCCAGTACCTACACAACCACCAGGGCCCTGGGTTTCTGGCACAAAACTGGGTGGCCATTTGGGTAGAAACTGAGCTAGCTGCAGCAATTTTTTTTTTTTCATACCCCAGTGTGCCTGGAATGCCAGCAAGACAGAACTGTTCACTCCCCTGAAAAGGGGGCTGAAGTCAGGGGGCCAAGTGGTCTGGTTTGGCAGGTCCCACACCCACTGGGACCAGCAAGCTAAGATCCACTGGCTTGAAAATCTCGCAGCCAGCACAGCAGTCTGAACTTGACATGGGTCATTTGAGCTCAGTGGGGGAGGGGCATCTGTCATTGCTGAGGATCAAGTAGGCGGTTTCAACCCTACAGTGTAAGCAAAACTGCTGGGAAATCCGAACTGGGCGGAGCCCAACACAGTTCAGCAGTTGAAGGCTCTGTCTCACTAGATGTCCTCGCTGGGCAAGGCATCTCTGAAAAAAGGCAGAAGCTCATCAGGGACTTATAAATAAAGCCCCTTCCTTCCTGGGACAGAACACCTGGGAAAAGGGGTGGTAGTGGGTACAGCTTCAGTAGACCTAAATGCCCCTGCCTGGCAGCTCTGAAGAGGGCAGCAGATTTCCCAACACAGCGTTCATGCTCTGATAAGGGACAGACTGCCTCTTCAAGTGGCTCCATGACCCCTGTGTGTCCTGACTGAGGGACACCTCCCAGTAAGGGCCTACAGACACATCATACAGGAGAGCTCTGGCTGGCATCTGGTGGGTGTCTCTCTGGGACAAAAGTACCAGAGGAAGAAACAGGCAGCAATCTTTGCTGCTCTGCAGCCTCCAACTGGTGATTCCCATGCAAGCAGGGGCTGGAGTGGACCTCCAGAAAACTCCAGCAGACCTGCAGCAGAGGGGCATGACTGTTAGAAGGAAAACTAACAGCTGGGCGTGGTGGCTCACATCTGTAATCCAAGCACTTTGGAGGCCAAGGCGGGCGGATCACCTGAGGTCGGGAGTTCAAGAAGGAAAACTAACAAATAGAAGGAAATAGTTTCAACAACAAAAAGGAGGTCCACTCAGAGACTCCATCCAAAGGTCACCAATCTCAAAGACCAAAGGAAGATAAATCCACAAAGATAGGAAGAAACCAGTGTAAAAAGGCTAAAAACTCCAAAAACCAGAATGCCTCTTCTCCTTTAAGGGATCACAGCTCCTTACCAACAAGGGAAAAAAACTGGATGGAAAATGAGTTTGATGAATTGACAGAAGGAGGCTTAAGAAGGTGGGCAATAACAAACTTCTCTGAGCTAAAGGAGCATGTTCTAACCCAACGCAAGGAAGCTACAATCCTTGAAAAAGGTTAGGAGAAATGCTAACTAGAATAACCAGTTTAGAGAAGAACAGAAACAATCTGATGGAGTTGAAAAACACAGCACGAGAACTTCGTGAAGCATACACAAGTTTCAATAGCCAAACTGATAAAGCAGAAGAAAGGATATCAGAGACTGAAGATCAACTCAATGAAATAAAGTGAAAAGAAAGGAATAGAGACAAAAGAGTGAATAAATAAACAAAGCCTCCAAGAAATATGGGATTATGTGAAAAGACCTAATCTATGTTTGATTTGTGTATCTGAAAGTGAAGGGGAGAATAAAGCCAAGTTGGAAAACACTCTTCAGGATATTATCCAGGAGAACTTCCCCAACAGAGCAAGGCAGGCCAGCATTTAAATTCAGGAAATGCAGAGAACACCATAATAATGTTCCTTGGGAAGAGCCACCCCAAGACACATCTCTGTCAGATTCACCCAGGATGAAATGAAAGAAAAAATATGAAGGGCAGCCAGACAGATAGGTCAGGTTACCCACAAAGGGAGCCCATCAGACTAACAGAGGATCTCTTGGCAGAAACCCTACAAGCCAGAAGACAGTGGGGGCCAATATTCAACATTTTTAAAAGAAAAGAATTTCAACCCAGAATTTCACATCCATCCAAACTAAGCTTCATAAGTGAAGGAGAAATAAAATCCTTTACAAACAAGAAAATGCTGGGAAATTTTGTCACCAAGAGGCCTCCCTTAGAAGAGCTCCTGAAGGAAGAGCTAAACATGGAAAGGAACAACTGGTACCAGCTACTGCAAAAACATACCAAATTGTAAAGACCATCAATGCTAGGAAGAAACTACATCAAGAGGCAAAATAGCCAGCTAGCATCATAATAACAGGACCAAATTCACACATTATAATGTTAACCTTAAGTGCAAATGGGCTAAATGCTCCAATTAAAAGATACAGACTGGCAAATTGGATAAAGAGTCAAGACCCATTGGTGTACTGTATTCAGGAGAGACCCATCTCATGTGCAAAGACACACATAGGCTCAAAATAAAGGGATGGAGGAATATTAACCAAGCAAATGGAAAGGAAAAAAAAGCAGGGGCTGCAATCCCAGTCTGATAAAACAGACTTTAAACAATCAAAGAACATAAAAGACAAAGAATTACATTACATAATGGTAAAGGAATCAATGCAACAAGAAGAGCTAACTATTCTAAATATATATGCACCTAATGCAGGAGCACCCAGATTCATAAAGCAAGTTCTTAGAGACCTACAAAGAGACTTATACTCTCACACGAAAATAGTGGGAGATTTTAATACCCCACCGTCCATATTAGATAGGTCAATGAAATAGAAAAGTAACAAGGATATCCAGGACTTGAACTTAGCTCTGGACCAAGCGGATGTAAGAGACAGCTACAGAACCATCCACCCTACAGTAAATCCACAGAATATACATTCTTCTCAGCACCATGTCTCACTTATTCTAAAACTGACCACATAATTGGAAGTAAAACACTCCTCAGCAAATGTAAAAGAATGGAAATCATAACAGTCTCTCAGATCACAGTCTAATCAAATTAGAACTCAGGATTAAGAAACTCACTAAAAACTACATAACTACATGGAAACTGAACAAACTGCTCCTGAATGACTACTGGATAAAGAATGAAATGAAGGCAGAAATGAAGATGTTTTTTGAAAGCAGTGATAACGAAGACACAACATACCAGAATCTCTGGGACTAGCACTAAATGCCCAAAAGAGAAAGAAGGCAAGATACGAAATTGGCACCCTAATGTCACAATTAAAAGAACTAGAGAAGCAAGAACAAACAAATTCAACACCATCAGAAGACAAGAAATCACTAAGATCATAGCAGAACTGAAGGAGATAGAGACACACACAAAAAAACTTAAAAAAAAAAATCCAGCAGCTGGTTTTTTGAAAAGATCAACAAAATAGATAGACTGCTAGCCTCTTTGTACCTCTGGTAGAATTTGACTGTGAACCCGTCTGGTCCTGGACTTTTTTTGGTTGATAGGCTATTAATTGCTGCCTCAATCTTAGATCTTGTTGTTAGCCTATTCAGGGATTCAAATTCTTCCTGGTTTAGTCTTGGGACAGTGTAGGTGTCCAGGAATTTGTCCATTTCTTCTAGATTTACTGGTTTATTTGCATAGAGGTATTTATAGTATTCTCTGATGGTAGTTTGTATATCTATGAGATTTGTGGTGATATCACTGTTATCATTTTTTATTGCATCTATTTGATTCTTCTCGCTTTTCTTCTTTATTAGTTCTGGCTAAGGCAATCAGGCGAGAGAAAGAAAGAAAGGATATTCTAATAGGTAAAGAGGAAGTCACATTGTCTCTATTTGCAGATAACATGATTGTGAATTTTGAAGACCCCTTGGTCTCAGCCCAAATTCTTCTTAAGATGATAAGCAACTTCAGCAAAGTCTCAGGATACAAAATCAATGTGCAATAATCACAAGCATTCCTATACACCAATAACAGAGAGCCAACTCATGAGTGAACTCTCATTCACAATTGCTACAAAGAGAATAAAATACCTAGGAATACAACTTACAAGGGATGTGAGGGACCTCATCAAGGATAACTACAAACCACTGCTCAAGGAAATGAGAGGACACACACACAAAAAATGGAAAAACATTTCATGTTCATGGTTAGGAAGAATCAATATCATGAAAATGGTCATTACTGCCCAAAGCAATCTATAGATTCAATGCTATCCCCATCAAGCTTCCACTGACTTTCTTCACATAATTGGAAACAGCCACCTTAAATTTCAAATGGAAACTAAAAAGAGCCCACATAGCCAAGATAATTCAAAGAAAAAAAAAAAGCAATAAAACATAACAACAACAACAACAAAAACAAAAAAACCCAAAAAACAAAAATCAAAGCTAGGGCACCATGCTACCTGACTTCAAACTACACTGCAAGGATACAGTAATCAAAAGAGCATGGTACTGGTACCAAAAGAGATATATAGACCAATGGAACAGAACAGAGGCCCCAGAAATAATGTCACACATCTACAACCATCTGATCTTTGACAAACCTGACAAAAACAAGCAATGGGGAAGGATCCCCTATTTAATAAATGGTGTTGGGAAAACTGGCTAGTCATATGCAGAAAGCTGAAACTGGATTCCTTCCTTACACCTTATACAAAAATTAACTCAAAGTGGATTAAAGATTTAAACATAAGACCTATAACCATAAAAACTCTAGAAGAAAACCTAGGCAATATCATTCAGTATATAGGCATGGACAAAGACTTCATGACTAAACACCAAAAGCAATGGTATCAAAAGCCAAAATAGACAAATGAGATGTAATTAAACTAAAAGAGCTTCTGCACAGCAAAAGAAACTATCATCAGAGTGAACAGGTAACCTACAGAATGGGAGAAAATTTTTGCAGTCTACTCATCTGACAAAGGACTGATATGCAGAATCTACAAAGAACTTAAACAAATTTACAGAAAAAAAAAAACAACCACCCCATCAAAAAGTGGATGAAGGATATGAACAGACACTTCACAAAAGAAGACATTTATGTAGCCAACAAACCTATGAAAAAAAGCTCATTATCACTGGTCATTGGAGAAATGCAAGTTAAAACCACATTAAGATACCAACTCATGCCAGTTAGAATGGTGATCTTTAAAAAATCAGGAGACAACAGATGCTGGAAAGGATTTGGTGGGAGCGTAAATTAGTTCAATCATTGTGGAAGACAATGTGGCAATTCCTCAAGGATTTAGAATTAGAAATGCCATTTGACCCAGCAATCCCATTACTGGCTATACACCCAAAGAATTATAAATAATTTTATTATAAAGACACATGTACACATATGTTTATTGCAGCACTGTTCACAATAGCAAAGACTTGGAACCAACCCAAATGCCCATCAATGATAGACTGGATAGAGAATATATAGCACATATATACCATGGAATACCATGCAGCCATGAAAAAGGATGAGTTCATGTCCTTTGCGGGGACATGGATGAAGCTGGAAACCATCATTCTCAGCAAACGAACACAAGAACAGCAAACCAAACACTGCATGTTCTCACTCATAAGTGGCAGTTGAACAATGAGAACACAGACACAGGGAGGGGAACATCACACACCAGGAACTGTCGGGGGTTGGGGGCTAGGGAAGGAATAGCATTAGGAGAAATACCTAATGTAGATGATGGGGTGATGGATGCAGCCGCCCGCCATGGCACATGTATGAGTTTATGCTCTTTGCAAGGACATGGATGAAGCTGGAGACCATCGTCCTCAGCAAACTAACACAGGAACAGAACACCAAACACTGCATCTTCTCACTGATACATGGGAGTTGAACAATGAGAACACATGGACACAGGGAGGGGAACATCACACACCAGGGCCTGTTGGAAGGTGAAGGTGTAGGGGAGGGATAGCATTAGGAGAAATACCTAATGTAGATGACAGGTTGATGGGTATAGCAAATCTCCATGGCACCTGTATACCTAAGGAACGAACTTGAACATTCTGCCCATGTATCTCAGAACTTAAAGTATAATAATAATTCATACAATTAGTAGTTTTTATACACTACAGTGAACTATTTGAAAAAGAAATTAAGAAAACAATTTGATTTACAGTAGCATCAAAAACAATACTTAGAGATAAATTGAACAAGGAGGTGAAAGATACATTTGATCTTTATAGATACACTGAAAAATATAAAATATTGATGTCAAAAATTTAAAAAGACACACACATATGAAAACATACACCATGTTCATGAATTGTAAAGTATCCACACTATCCAAAGTAATGTACAGATTTAATGCAATTCCTACCAAAATTTCAATATCATTTTTCAAAAACATAGCAAAATATCCTAAAATTCGTATGGAACCACCAAAGACCCCAAGTAGCAAAATCAATCTTGAACAAAAATAACAAAGCTGAAAGCATCATACTTCATGATTTCAAACTATATTACAAAGCTATGTAATTAGAACAGTATCATACTGGCATAAGAACAGACACATCGACCAATGGAAGAGGGTAGTGAGTCCAGTAGTAAACTCACAGATATATGGTCAACTAATCTTTGACAAGGATGCCAAGAATGCACAATTGGTAAAAGATAGTCTTTTCTTCTTTTTTTTTGGTATTTTAGATTTTGGGGTACATGTGAAGAATATGCAAGATTATTGCATAGGTACACACATGGCAGTGTGATTTGCTGCCTTCCTCCTCATCACCTATGTCTGGCATTTCTCCCCATGCTATCTCTCCCCAACTCCCCACCCCCCACTGGCCCTCCCCTTTTCCCCCCCAACAGACCCCAGTGTGTGATGCTCCCCTCCCTGTGTCCATGTGTTCTCATTTTTCAACACCCACCTATGAGTGAGAACATGCAGTGCTTGATTTTCTGTTCTTGTGTCAGTTTGCTGAGAATGATGGTTTCCAGGTTCATCCATGTCCCTACAAAGGGCACGAACCCATTGTTTTTTGTGGCTGCATAGTATTTCATGGTGTATATGTGCCACATTTTCCCTGTTTAGTCTATCATTGATGGGCATTTGGGTTGGTTCCAGGTCTTTGCTATTGTAAACAGTGCTGCAATTAACATTTGTGTGCATGTGTCCTTATAGTATAATGATTTATAATCCTTTGGATATATAGACCAATGGGACCTAATCAAACTCCACAGCTTCTGCACAGCAAAAGAAGTAATCATTAGAGTGAATCGGCAACCAATAGAATGGGAAAAAGGTTTTGCAATCTACCCACCTGACAAAGGGCTAATATCCAGAATCTACAAAGAGCTAAAACAGATTTACAAGAAAAAAACAAGCCCATTCAAAAGTGGGCAAAGGATATGAACAGACACTTTACAAAAGAAGACTTATATGCGGCCAACAAACATATGAAAAAATGCTGATCATCACTGGACATTAGAGAAATGCAAATCAAATACATTGAGATACCATCTCACGCCAGTTAGAGATGCTGGAAACGACAGATGCTGGAGAGGATGTGGAGAAATAGGAACACTTTTACACTGTTGGTGGGAGTGTAAATTGGTTCAACCATTGTGGAAGACAGTGTGGCAATTCCTCAAGGACCTAGAAGTAGAAATTCCATTTGACCCAGCGATCCCATTACCGCATATATATCCAAAGGATTATAAATCGTTCTATTATAAGGACACATGCACACGATTGTTCATTGCAGCACTGTTTACAATAGCAAAGACTTGGAACCAAACCAAGTGTCCATCGATGATAGACTGGACAGGGAAAATGTGGCACACGTACACTGTGGAATACTATGCGGCCATAGAGAATGATGAGATAGTGTTCTTTGTAGGGACATGGATGAACCTGGAAACAATCATTCTCAGCAAACTGACACAAGAACAGAAAATCAAGCACTGCATATTCTCACTCATAGTAGGGTGTTGAACAATGAGAACACATGGACACAGGGAGGGGAGCATGACACACTGGGGTCTGTAGGTGGGGGGAGCTAGGAGAGAGACATTCGGGGGTGGGGAATTGGGGAGAGATAACACGGGGAGAAATGCCAGATATAGGTGATGGAGAGGCAGGCCGTAAATCACATTGACATACATGTACCTATGCAACTATCTTGCATATTATTCACATGTACCCCAAAACCTAAAACGCTATATATATGTATAATTTATGGACTGGATAAAGAAAATGTGGTGCATATACACCATGGAATTCTATAAGCCAGGAACAAGATCATGTCCTTTGCAGGGACATGGATGTAGCTGGAGGCCATTATCCTTAGCAAACTAATGCTGAAACTGAAAACCAAATATTGCCCATTCCCAGTTATAACTGGGAGCTAAACGATGAGAATGCATGGACACATGGATGGGATCAACACACACTAGGGCATTTTGGAGGGTGGGGAATAGGAGGAGGGAGAGGATCAGGAAGAATTGCTTGTGGATTCTGGGTTTAATACCTGGGTGTTGGGATGATTTGTGTAGCAAACCACCATGTCACATATTTACCTATATAGCAAACCTGGACATCCTACATGTGTATGTCTGAACTTAAAATAAAAGTTGGATATTAAGAAAAGGAAACATTGGACTTAAATGTTTTAAGACTTAAACATTGCAGTTTAGACCAAATGGGGCTAACAGGCATTTACAAAACGTTCTACCCAACAACTGCAGAATATACATTCTACTCATCAGCACATAGAGCATTCTCCAAGATAGACCATATATTGGGGAACAAAACAAGTTCCAATATTTTTTAAAAATTAAAATCAAATCATCTCATATCAAAACAGAATTGAACTAGAAATCAATACCAAGAGGAGCTCTTCAAACAATATAAACACTGAGAAATTACACAACATGCTCCTAACTGATCTCTGGGTTTATGGCAAAATCAGGGCATACATTAAAAAAATTAAACAAATGGAAATGGAAATACAACATACACAACATACCAAAACCTCTGAGAGGCCACAAGAGCAGTGCTAAAAGGAAAGTTTATAACGCTAAATGCCTACATCAAAAAATAGAAAGATTACAAATTAAAAACCTAACATTGTATCTCAAGAAAACCAAAAAACGTGAACAAACCAAAGCTAAAGCTAGCAGAAGAAAATAAAGATCAGAGCAGAACTAAATAAAATTGATCCCAATAAAACAATACAAATGATCAATGAAAAGAAAAGCTAGTTCTTTGAAAAGATAAAGGAATTGGTAAACAGCTAGCTAGACTAACCAAGAAAAGAAAGAAAATCCAGAATCATAATCAGAAATGGAAATCAAGACACTATAACTGATGCCACAGTAATACACAATATCATCAGAAAGTACTATGAACAATTATATTCTTACGAAGTAGAAAACCTAGAGGAAATGGTTAAAGTCCTGGAAACACACAATCTCTCAAGACTGTGCCAGAAAAAAATAGAAACTACAAACAGCCAAATAACAAGTAATGAGATTGAATCAATACAGGTATTCATTGACTTACGACCTATGCAACTTACGGCCATTCAACTTTACGACCACGATCGCTAGCCACGACTGCTCCGCGTCTGGCAGCGCAAACTTTGCCCAGCTGGGTGTACAACAGTGCGGACCAGCTTCCGGCAGCACTACCATCTCCAAGTGCATATAGTCTACTCAACTTACGACCAAATCGTGTTACGACCGGTCTGTTGGAACCAATCATGGTGGTAAGTCAAGCACTAGCTGTAATAAAAAAAAGTCTCCCAACAAGAACAGAAAAAAGCCCAGGACAAATGGGTTCACAGGTGAATTCTATCAAATGGTAAAAAGAAGAACGGGTACCAATTTTCCTGGAACAGTTTTAAAAAGTGGAGGAGAGAATTCTTCCTAACTCATTCTATGAAGCCAGCATCAGTCTGATACAAAAACCAGGCAAGGACACAACACAAAAAGAAAACCATGGGCCAATATTTCTGATGAAAATAGATGCAAAAATCCTCAAGAAAAAAATACTAGCAAACGGAATCCAACAACACATCAAAAAGAGAATACACAAGTGGACTTTACTCCAGGGATTCAAGGATGGTTCAATATATACAAATCAATAAGTGTGATCCATTGCACAAACAATTAAGGATAAAAACATAAGACCATTAGAATAGATTCAGAAAAGGCATTTGATAAAATTCAGCATCTGTTCATGATAAAAACCCTTCACAAACTAGGCATAGAAAAAACATACCTCGAAATAATAATGATCATATACAACAAATGCACAGTCAACATAATACTGAATGGGGAAAAGTTGAAAGCATTCCCCCTAAGACTGGAACAAGATAAAGATGCTCACTTTTACCACTTCTATTTAAGATTGTACTAGAAATCGTAGCTAGCCAGAGCAAGAAAAGAAATAAAAGGCAAGAAAATCAGGCAAGAAAAGAAATAAAAGGCACTCAAAGTGGAAAAAAAGAAGTTAAATTATCCCTCTTTGCTGATGATATTATTTCTAGAAAACCCTGAAGATTCCATCAAAAAACTTCAATATATAGTATACTTACCTAACTTCAAAATATACCTTAAGGCTATAGTAACAAAAACAGCATGATACTAGTATAAAAATAGACACATAGACAAATGGAACAGTTGAGAACTCACAAACAAAGCCAGATATTTACAGCCAACTGATCTTTGACAGAGTTGACAAAAATATACACTGGGGAAAGGATACCCTTTTCAATACAGGGTTCTGGTGAAATTAGATTTCCAAATGCAGAAAAGTAAAACCATACCCTTATCTTTCACCATATACAAAAATTAGCTCAATATGGATTAAAGACTTAAATGTAAGACCTCTGATATGGTTTGGCTGTGTTTCCACCCAAATCTCAATGAATTGTATCTCTCAGTATGCCCACGTGTTGTGGGAGGGACCCATTGGGAGGTAATTGAATCATGGTGGCCAGACTTTCCTGTCCTATTCTTGTAATAGTGAATAAGTTTAACAAGATCTGATGAGTTTATCAGGGGTTTTCGCTTTTGCTTCTTCTTCATTCTGTTTTGCTGCTGCCATGTAAGAAATGCCTTTTGCCCCCCTCCATGATTGTGAGACCTCCCTAGACATGTGGAACTGTAAGCCTCCTTTTCTTCCCAGTCTCAGGTATGTCTTTATCAACAGTGTGAAAACAGATTAATAAAACCTCAAACAAGAAAAATACTTGAAAAAAAAACTTAGGGAAAGTTCTCCTGGATATTGGTCTAGGCAAATAATTTATGATTAGATCTCAAAAGCACAAGCAACAAAACAAAAAATAGACAAATGGGATTTAAGCAAACTAAAAAGCTTCTGCACAGCAAAAGAAATAATCAGAGTGAACATATAACCTGCAGAATGAGAAAAAATATTTTTGAATCATGAATCAGATGGGACTAATAATCAGAATTTACAAATAACAACCACAAACCAAATAAGCCCATTAAAAAGTGGACAAAGAATATGAACAGCCATTTCTTAAAAGACATGGAGATGGCCAATAAACATATGAAAAAATGCTCAACATTGCTAATCAGAGACATGCAAATTTAAATGACAGTAAGATATCATTTTACATCAGCTAGGATGCCTATTACCAAAAAGTTAAAAAATAACATGTTGGTGCGGATGCAGCAAAAAGGGAATGCTTACACACTGTTGGGGGGAATTTAAATTACTGCAACCTCTATAGAAAACAGCATTGACATTTCTCAAGGAACTAAAACTAGAACTACTATTCAATCCAGCAATTCCACTACTGAGTATCTACCCAGAGGTAATCATTATATAAAAAAGCTACCTTCACTCATATGTTTATCACAGTACTCTTCACTATAACAAAGACATGGAATCAACCTAAGTGTTGCTTAACTGATTACTGGATAAAATAATGTGAGATACACACACACACACACACACACACACACACACACACACACACAGCATATGTACACAGTGGACTACTATTCAGCCATAAAAATTAATGAAATAATGTCTTTTGGAGAAACATGGATGGAACTGGAGGCCATTATCTTAAGTGTAACAACTCAGAAACAAAATCAAATACCATATGTTTTCACTTATAAAGGTGGGAGCTAAATAATGTGATCACAGGGACAAAGAATGTAAATTAATAAACACTGGAGACTTGAAAGGCTGGGAGTGTGGAGGGGGTGGTGGATGAGAAATTACTTAACAGATACAATGCACATTATTCAGGTGATGGTTACCCTAGAAGTTTCAACTTCACTGTTACACAATATATCCATGTAAAAACACTGCACTCGTAGCTGTTAAATCTAGACAAATAAAAAATAGGATAATAATGAAGGAACCAATGTTGGAAAGGTTGTCAAGAAGCAGAAAAAATATGAATTGCTATAATATAACTAGAGAGTAAAAATCTATATAGAGAGCAATTTGGCATTATGCATTGAGGGGTCATTAAAAAGTCAACCTGCTCTTTAACCCAGCAATCCCATTTTTGGAATGTAGCCTAAGGAAACACTTATAAATAAATTAAAAGATACGTTTACAAAAGGATATTTTTATTAATGAAAATTTGGGAATTGACCAAAATTCTACAATGAAAAAATATTTAAATCTTAAAAAAAATAGAATGCTGAAGCTAGAATCTTTGAGGTCATTTTGTCCAAATACCATTTATTTGCCACCCTTTTTTATTTTTCAGAGGAAGCAACTGAACTCATGTAAACTCTGATATCAACTGGAATGCATATGCTACAGTCAAACTTGATAAAGACTATGAATATAAGAAAAGGTATGGCTACAATATTGTAGTCATAGCTTTCAATGAACATGTAATGAAAAGGGGAAAACAAAAATATAGCCTGTGAAAAGTTAAATTTTTAGGCCCACTCCTTGATAGCTATCTGACATCTCTAAATTATCAAACAGTTGGCAACATGATTCTTGGATGATTTGCCTGATTCAGAGACAATTTGTTCAGAAATATAGATAAAGGAGTTGGTGCTGTCTTTAATGCGAAGGTAATTCAATGGAAACAGAATAAGAAATTCTGCATTGAAAATCAGGCAACTTTAGCTTCAGCTCCAACTCTGCCATTAAAACCAAGTCTCTGACTCCACTCTGGGACTTTGCTTTCTTGTTTCTTTTGGAGTAGATGACCTCAAAGATCTTTATTCATAGCCAACATTTTATGTCATTCTATAATATAGTTCCTGGAAGCTTAAAATTAAATTCAAAGAGTTGGTTAGAACATCATGCTCCTAAGGCCAAACCACTGAGTTTAAATCTTACATGCTCCCCTTGTTCCAGACTCACAAGCTAACTTCTCAACCCTAGGTAGCAATCTCACAAATGTTACTGGTCATGGGGAGGCCTGAATAAAAGTGTTTGAGCTACATTCTCAAAACTGGTAAACAATGCCAATATAATGCTACCTGAATATTAGGAAAACAAGGCTTTCTGGAGGTCAGTTGGAAAGATTCAAAGGTAATAAAGGAAGCAATTTTTTTTAAAGCGTACATTTGGAGGAAGAAAACCAAAAGGGAAGGTAAATTAATTAGTTATCTTTAGCGCTATATGTCACTGAGGTTTCACACAAACTTTGGACTTCCCAAGAGGATTAATGAAAGGCTGATAGCTGTAGGAGTTCACTGGATACAGCTCCCCTGAAGGAGAGGATTTCTCCTTTTTTACTCACAACGCCGTTGTCTCCAGTAGGTATGGAGATGTCCTAGACAACAGCAATACCTTCCCCTTCACTTTACTATTTCAAAAGCTCTTCAACATCCATGACTTAATTAGATCCTCACAATAGTCCTGCAAAACTATTATACTCTTTCCATTTCATAAACTTACCAAAGACTAAGTCATGTCAAAGCTGGTACAGTGTGGAGCCAGAATTTGAATCAGACAATCCAAGTTTCGTGCTTTTTCCACGAACCACTTTTCCTCTACCTCAGATGCAAAGTCTCACTGCAGCCTCCAAAAACCACCTATTCTTTCTTTTCCTACTCACTGGTCCATGATCTATTTTGATGCTTATCTTTAATTCTACTTTACATTCTGTTGTAGCTCAACCAACTAGGAAGTGGAAAAGACCTATTGCATACCTAGAAAACAGAGTGAGATTTTAAAGTAGATTGTGAGTGTGTTATAGGCTCAGTTACTGACATTTCTTGAGGAACTATTCATTTTCACAAATTCTAAATCATTGCTCAAGCCATCAAGCCATGTCCCATGGCAACTATTTTCTGTTAAACCACTAGACAACATGAACATAAATTGTCTCTGTCAGCCATTGCTATTCTGAGGAGGAAATGAAGGACAGTCTTTGGTAAACACTCTGACTTATTCAGATCCAACAGCATATATCCCTACACTTGCCCTATCTTCATGGTTTGTCTTCACTCATTCTTCCCTTGATTACAACTTCTGGCACCGGTGTGGACATGTTCTGAGTCATCAATCCATTTTCCTTAATCTTGTGGTATATGGCATTATGGTATTTTTTAATCAGGCATTCTTTCCACCCATTGAGACTTAATTCTTACTTAGAGCCTGGAATACAACAAAACTCATTAGTCTTAGAAGCCAAACCAACACTAACATGAATCAGGTGAATTCAGCAGGGTAGCCAGTAGTTACTATTCCCACTTGCCCACACAATTTGTTGACTGTTTCCAGCACTTTGAGCAAACTGAAGGTTTAGACAGAGATGAAGAAAAGTCAAGACTTAGACACAAAAGCCAAACAGAAAGACAAATGAAATTGAAAATTTTATAACATGTTATAATTGATTACTCATTAAGCACCTATAGATTGTCAGACTAATATTAGCGATATCATGGAAAATAGGGCTTATATATGTTTCCCTTCAAATATGGATGTTAACAGTATCTAGTTTAAAGGCTATCCAGATTAAACAAATAATGAGCTGGAGGAAAAAAGGCCTCTAAAAATTTTGTCAGCAACTGAAAGTACCAAGTCTTTATAATTCATCACCAACTGCTCTTTGTATTTGGCCCCTGTTATGTACATCTTATCTTAGTTTATTAAAACTTCACTAGTATGGGTGTGAAAGAAAATGAAATACTTAAGGCTAAGGCTTTAGAGTCAGAATATTGTGAGAGGACTGCACTCTCACCTGTTAAAGGTAAAGCCAGAGGATGTTCCAATATACATGGATAACAACAGACGTTAGTATCCTCCAGCTTTCAACATATCTCAGCTGGGGGTACCCTAATTAACCAACCAGAATGAGTTTTCAATTTAGGATTTCTGCCCAGACAATAAACTGCCTCTGAAAACAACATTTCGTGTGTATGTTTGAATGTGGAAATTATTAGGAAATAATATTAAATAAAGCTTTCCTGTGCTTGCCTCTGGGTGCAGTATTTAGGGCTGCCCTGACTTTGTGTACCTGGATTGCAACTGTTTCTTTTTCAAATAAATGCTATTTTCTTTGAATTGTGTATCAATATATATTTTAGTTAACATAGCTTCATTACAGAAGTGTGATTTGAAGTGATTTTACTTTCCAGTGGACCTCTGTTTTTTTCTGAAATCAGGTGATGTACCCACAACAAAGAGCTCCTTATGCTCTCTGTTTCTTTGGATTGCTGATAGGGTCACTGGTAAGTCCTCTCAGGCTCCAACTTCCTTCCCTTAAGTTGAGGACAATGCCTTTATTTGAGAATTTGGGAACAGCTGTTTTAATTGTTCTGGCAAAGGCTTTTAACTTGTGCAGGAGTTCTTCCTGCTTTGTTAGGAATTTTCCTATTGGTTAGGAGTTCTTCCATAGATGAGTATAATTATTATTATAAATGTGAGATTCTTTAATTCTAGACTTTGTAATTATTGTTTCCCTTCTGGGATTCAAGATAGTTATATGTTCAAAAATTATGGACTCTCCTCCTGTGTTTATCTGGTACCATGGACCTTCTAAACAAAAGACATTTTGAAATTACAATGGCCAAATTGGTATTCCTTTGATTTATTTAAACTAGGTTTTCTCTGAACTAAATTGAGAAGACCATGGTTTTAAAATAATAAAGCCTAAATGGGGTGCTTATTTTAATTAGCATTTAAAAGTGTCCTAGCTCATTCAGGACTCTAAAATTGCCTCTCTCCAAAACTAAGTCTCTAAACTTACAAAGGCAAAGAAAAAGTCCTCAAGGCTCAGGTTTCTTCCCCCTACTCTCATTTACTTACTCCTTCTCCTCCTCAGTCTTTATACCCTATACTTGCTGCACTTCTATTCTTCTCATCCCAAAGCTTCCCTTGACTACCCTCATTCTGCTAAACCTATTCAAATTCACCTCTTTAAGCTCCATCCAAATAATGATGGCCCTCTCTTAAACATTTTCTAAACACCCTGGACAAAAGCTGAACTTAGGCCTGTAGTTAAAGAGTTCCCCAAGGTTACTGAGGACCCTCATGAATTTGCTGAAGAGTTTCAAATTGTTATCCAATCTTATGAACCTGGTTTCTCTGACCTTTACCAATTAATGCACATGCTTGTTGGAGAAGGTCAGGCACAACATTGGATGGCAAGAGCAGGTAGGAATAATCATCTGATATCTAACACAATATGCCTCCCAATAGGGGAAATGCCCAAGAAAGAGCCAAAAGTTTATATTAAGACATTCCTTCAGCATCCCCTAAACCACAATATTAGAACAGGATTCAGGCTGGCACTCAAAAAGAAGGTGATGTAGTACACGATTATTAAAATAGACTTGAAATAGTTTTGAGGAAAACATTGGACTCCCTTGGATGTGGAATCTACCAAAGTGGCCTTTAATTCTATGTTTATAAATGTCCTAGCTGAAGAGCTTGTAATTCTAGTTAAATTGGCTCAACTTAATTTGGAAACAATATCCATCTCTGACTTAGTTAACCTAGACAACAAATTAGCCTGAACAATTTCTAATACCAATAAAGCAAGGGCAAAGAAAATATCCCTCATAATAAAACATGTCAGTCTAATGCCATACACCAAATCTTTAAAGCTTGTTTTTATGTTTGGGGTACATGTGCAGGTTTGTAAACATGTGTCATGGGATTTGTTGTACAGATTGTCATCATCCAGATATTACGCCTAATATCCAATAGTTATTTTTTCTGCTCCTCTTTCTCCTCCCACCCTCTACCCTCAAGCCCGTCCCAGTGTCTTTTGTTCCCTTCTTTGTGTTCATGAGTTTTCATCACTTAACTTACACTTATCAGTGAGAATATGTGCCATTTGGTTTTTCTGTTCTTGTGTAAGTTTCCTAAGGAAAATAGCCTCCAGCTCCATCCACGTTCCTGCAAAGAACATGATCTCATTCTCTTCATAAAACCAGATTTTAAATGGGGTTAGCACTACTGCAAAAGTCTGGACATTGAAATAAACTATACAATTAAAATCTGCTAAAAGTCCCCTTAATAAACTACCCTCTCTGTCACTTATGAACTGATGGTGCTCTGAGAAAACAGTTGATTTTTTCAAACTTGCCTCTTAATCATTTGGGCAAAATATCCCTAATGACTAGAAAAGAGGTTCTCACTGTCATTACTGACATTGGAGCAACTCCCTGTGCATAACTTCACCTGCCTCAAGCAGCCCCTTCCTTGAAGTATTGAGAACTTTCAAATGGTGGGAGTTTCTAACGCACCTATAACAGTTTACAAATCTTTATGCTCGCTTTCTCAATTAAATCCTCTCCAGGATGGTCATTCTTTCTTCTAGCTCCTTTGACCACATTTCATTTACTCTGAAGGGACTTAAAAATGTCATGCTGCCATTTCCTTTTCCCAAAAAGGGGAGATAGTTGTTTAAATGGACACAAGACTTACTTTAACTGACAACAGTGAAAATTCCTCAACATCTTTGTCCATTTTTGCCCTTAATCTAAATAACAAAAATGCTGAGAGCTTAGCTCTTTTAAAAGAGGTTTTTGAGGCCCTTTCAGCTAAATCACAACAGACATTGGATGAATTCATTTGGCTTTCCCACTAAAAAATTCAAATTGACCCAAAAAAGCCTCTTCCTAATATCAGACAATGCCCCCTAAACACTGAAGCTCTTGCTTTATTGCTTTTTCATTTAATTGATTTATAAATAAACCAATTATAGAAGAATATAAAGCCAATAATCTTATAGTGCCTCATACAAGCATCTGCAAAACTCCTATCTTTCTTGTAAACCTTGTGGATGAGGATAAGGATTTGTACAAGACCTAAGAGCCACTAATAACATTGTCATCCCTTGATGTTGTCATTTCAAATCCCCATACCTTCCTTATTTCCATTTCCACAGAAAGCAAGTTTTTCATAGTGATAGACCATTGTAGTGCTTTTTTGAAAGCATTCTTGTGAACCCAAATGAGTCCATTTTTATTTGCTTTTACATGGGAAGGAAAATATATCTGGACAGTAAGGCCTATACTGGAAGTCCCTCTTTTCATAGACACTGAAGACAGATTTAACAAACATTTTTCCCCCAAGGATCAACATTCTTACAGTATGTTGATAACCTCCTACTCTGTTCCCCTTCTAAAGAGACATGTGAACATGATATCATTCATCTTCTTACACTTCTAGCAGACAAAAGCCATAAGGTTTCCAGAGAAAAACTTCAATTTATTCAGGCCCATATCAAATATTCAGGACACTTGACATCAAACCAAGGACTTCTCTTGGATCCTGATAAACATTTTATACTTTCTTCAGTTACAGACTAAGAGACAATTACAAGAGGGGTTGGGCCTGGCAGTGTTTTGTCAAAACTGAATACCTAATTTTTCTTTGATAGCTCAACCATTATACACACTTATGAAATTTAGCAAACTGGATTCCCTGGACTGAGAAGAGAATGCTTGCATAACCTTCTATAAATTTCTAAAAATTTCTAAGTTCTGCCTTAAGGCATCCCAATTATGAGCTCCCCTTCTTTTCACGCATCAAAAAGGAAATGCATTAGAGGTCCTTACCCCAAAATGTGGAGATCAATACAGACTTATTGGCTCTATAGACAGCAATTAGATTCAGTAGCTAAGGGACTTTCTCCCTTAAAAGAGGTCTGGGAGAGACCCCTCACCCTTTCTACCATGTGAGATTAGAGTGAGAAGACTACTTGTCTATGAGCCAGGAAATGGGCCCTCACTATACAAAAGAGATGGTCATGGACTCATGTCTCACTATCTATATTCCTCATGCTGTAGAAGCTTTACACAACTCTCATGATACTCAACACCTTTCTGCAAGCAGACTCACTTCTTGTAAAAAGTTGCTTTTGAGTTTTCCTCATATTATTCTTTCTCACTGCAATAATCTTAATCCAGCAACCCTTATTCCCCCAGCTGATGGAAAGACACCTCGTGACTGTCTAAATAGAAATAACAAGCTACTAAAGCCTAGAGTTAATATACAAGAAACTCCTGTGCCAAACATATAAATTTCATGGTTTACTGATGGATCATATATGATAGATAATAAAGAAAAATATCATGCTGGATATGCTATCACTAATAGTTGAATTAGCCCTAATCTTGATGGCTACTTTGGCCCAAAAAGCAGAATTTTATGCCTTAACCAGAGCTTGTGTCCTGGCGAAATGTAAAACTGCAAACATGAACACTGGTAGCCATTATGCCTTTGGGATTGTTCATGACTAGTATGCTTTGAAAATAAAGAGGACTTTTTTCGTCCAAAGAGAATCAAATTAAAAATGAAAGTTTTGCCAATAATTTATTAAATTCAACATCCCTCTCTTGGCCATAATTGAAATTACTGGACAATAATTTATCCTTTGTGTCACAAACAATCTAGTTATATTCTTTTACTTATTTGAAAATGTAGTTAATTAAAATTGGAATCCAATGAGGATAAAGGAAACTTGGCTGATCATGCAGTAAAAGTGCCTGCTGTGAGTTTGCTAAGATTGAAAATCTTACAGCTAATATTATTTTCCAAAAAAAGGATTTAAATTATGTTGTTAAAGATGCTTAGTCTTGAGTATCATTTAAAGAAAAATTTATTTGGGCGATAATGGTTGCAATTTTTCCCCAACAACAGATTTATGGTATGTTTCCAATAATAAATTGGTATTATTAGAATCTATGAAAAAAAAACCCTACCCAAAATGACACATAAGGGGACTCACTGTTCAACACAGTTATACATTTACATTTCAAGGGCTTCCAAAGAGACATAATTGTCTTGTATTGATTGTCCAAAATACAACCCAGGAAAGACAATTCAGACAGTTACATGTCATCTTGACCTGTCTAGTGAACCTTTTGAGATTTGGCAAATGGATTTCATCCAGCTACTTCCCATTCATTGTTATAAATATGTTCTTGTTATGATTTGTGTTTCCTCATTGGGCAGATGTGTTCACTTGCTGACATGCCACTGCCTCAGCTGTTATAAAACTGTTATCAGAAAAGATTATTCCTAGATGGGGCATACCTTCAGAGTTACATACTGACCAAGGAACTCATTTCACTGGCCATGTTATAAAACACATTTGTGAAGTGTGGCCTATATTACAACACTTTTTATTGCACTTAGCATTTCCAATCTTACACATTAGTGGAGAACAAATGGCATCATCAAAACTCAACTGGTAAAATTTATGAAAACTTTACATTTGCCTCTCATCCTATTAAATCAAGGGCCTGCATTTTTTAGAAAACATGAGTTGTTACCTTTGAAATGATCATGGGATGGCAGATGCATTTAGCTTCCTCTGCCTTTGATATTCAGTTGATTAAAGGAGACAGTCTCCAATATAATAAAGAAATAATCAAGCCTAAATGCAAAAATCGTACTCTGGTAGCACAATCTTTCCACAGTGTGTTTCCAGGAGACAAAGACACAAAACATCACAACCTTTAGCCTGGTGATTTTGCTCTATTTACAACAGGATTGCCTTTAACATTGATGGAAAGGTCCCTATCAGTACTCTTTACCAATTCCAGTGCTGCCAAACTAAAAGGTATTGGCTCTTTTATTCATGCTTCTCACTTAAAGAAATCTACTGCCTTCTGGAATTCAGAAGCAATCAGAAACTTAACACTAATCTGGAAGTGAAGCGGACAACGGCCGAAGTTGACTGATAACCCAACGTCCACCTGTATATGAATAAGCTCCTTGAAATAGCTTGTTATATGTTGCTTTCTCTATACTCTTGGTTTTTGCATTCTGTTCCCTAGTACAATAGTTACGTTGAATTATATCATGCCTGAGCAAGGAGGTGTTTGCACTGTAGCCAATACCCACTGTTACACTTGGACAAGTACTTGAAAAAAAGTAGAGATCAAGTTGGAAAATCAATGTACATGCTAAATAGTGAATTAGAGTATCCAGTGTTAAAATGTTTGACTTTTTGATCTCATCAGCTGATTACCTTCTAAAGTCAGAACATGGCCAAAATTTAGTCTTCAACTTTTGTTACTCACTATTGTGCTTCTTGTAATATTTAAGTTATTTATATTATTCCTTACCCAAGTTTGCTTAGGAATAATAGTGTAAGCCAAGATGCTTAATATGGTCAATCAAGCCTATGGTTCAGAAAAGACATCTGATTTGACAAGTTTTTTGGAACTTAAGCAGACTGGAGAGCACTGCCCTCAAAACCTCATTATTCAAATATAGCCCAGCCTAGCCATACACACTTTTAGACCTTGAGATCCTTTAACAAAAGACATGACTTACTGAGACAGGCCAATCCAGGCAGTGAGGGACAAAATCAGACTCACTGCCTAATCAATCTGCAATATTTTCTGGAAAATGTATTGCTCAAAGAAGCAAATGTGAAAGAAAAGGATGTATTTAAGGCTAAGACTTTAAAGTTGAGTCAGGAGATTGTGAGAGAATTGCACCCACACTTGCTGAGTCAAACCGCAGATGTTCCAATAGACTTGGATAATAACAAAAGTCAGTATCCTTCAACCTTTAACATCTCTCAGCTGGGAGTACCCTAATTAAAAAATCAGAATGGGTTTGCAATTTAGGATTTCTGAATAGCCAATTAACTGTGTTTGAAAGAAATTTTTATGTAGAGCCCATACTAAAAAATCCTTTCCTGATCTTAAGAGGATATTATTTAGGGTTGCTGTGATTCAGAATACATGAATTGTAATTTTTTCTTTTTTGTACTGTAAGTTCTGGGATACATGTGCAGAATGTGCAGGTGTGTTACATAGGTCTACATCTGCCATGGTGGTTTGCTGCACCCATCAACCCATCATCTACATTAGATATTTCTCCTAATGCTATCCCTCCCCTAGAGCCCCCACACCCAAACAGGCACCAGTGGGTGATGTTCCCCTCCTTGTTTCCATGTGTTCTAATTATTAAACTCCCATTTATGAGTGAGAACATGTGGTGGTTGGTTTTCTGTTCCTGTGTTAATTTGCTGGGAATGATGTTTTCCAGCTTCATCCATGTCCCTACAAAGGACATGAACTCAACCTTTTTTATGGCTGCACAGTATTCCATGGTGTATATGTGCCACATTTTCTTAATCTAGTCTTTTATTGATGGGCATTTGGGTGGGTTGCAAATCTTTGCTATTGTGAACAGTGCTGCCATAAACGTACGTGTGCATGTGTCTTTATAGCAGAATGATTTACAATCCTTTGGGTATATACTCAGTATAATATTTCTGGTTCTAGATCCTTCAGGAATCATCACACTGTCTTCCACAATAGTTGAACTAATTTACCCTCCTACTAACAGTGTAAAAGTGTTCCTATTTCTTCACATTCACTCCAGCATCTGTTGTTTCCTGACTTTTTAATGATCACCGTTTTAAAGGGCGTGAGATGGTATCTCATTGTGGTTTTGATCAGCATTTCTCTAATGACCAGTGATGATGAGCTTTTCTTCCTATATCTGTTGACAGCATACATGTTTTCTTTCGAGAAGTGTCTGTTCATATCCTTTGCCCACAGTTTGATGAGGTTGTTTTTCTTTTTGTAAATTTGTTCAAGTTCTTTGTAGATTCTAGATATTAGTCCTTTGTCAGATGGATAGATTGCAAAAATTTTCCTCCATTCTGTAGGTTGCCTGTTTACTCTGATGATAGTTTCTTTTGCTGTGTGGAAGCTCTTTAATTAGATCCCATTTGTCAATTTTGGCTTTTGTTGCAATAGCTTTTGGTGTTTTAGCCATGAGGTCTTTGCCCATGCCTGTGTCCTGAATGGTATTGCCTAGGTTTTCTTCCAGGGTTTTTATGGTTTTAGGTCTTATGTTTAAGTCTTTAATTCATCTTCAGTTAATTTTTGTATAAGGTGTAAGGAAGGAGTTTAGTTTCAGTTTTCTGCATATAGCTAGCCAGTTTTCCCAACACCATTTATTAAATAGGGAATCCTTTCCCCATTGCTTGTTTTTGTCAGGTTTGTCAAAGATCACATGGTTGTAGATGTGTGGCATTATTTCTGAGGCCTCTATTCTGTTCCATTGGTCTATATATCTGTTTTGGTACCAGCACCATGCTGTTTTGTTTACTGTAGCCTCATAGTATAGTTTGAAGTTAGGTAGCATAATGCCTCCAGCTTTGTTCTTTTTGCTTAGGATTGTCTTGGCTATACTATCTTTTTTGGGTTTTATATAAAATTTAAAGTAGTTTTTTTCTAATTCTGTGAAGAGAGTCAATGGTAGCTTGATGGGAATACCAATGAATATATAAATTACTTTTGGCAGGACCATTTTCACGATATTGATTCTTCCTATCCATGAGCATGCAATGTTTATTCATTTGTTTTTGTCCTCTTTTATTTCCTTGAGCAGTGGCTTGTAGTTTTCCTTGAAGAGGTCCTTTACATCATTTGTAAGTTGTATTCCTAGATATTTTATTCTCTCCGTAGCAATTGTGAATGAGAGTTCACTTATGATTTGGCTCTCTGTCTATTATTGGCATATAGGAATGCTTGTTATTTTTACACATTGATTTTGTATCCTGAGATTTTGCTGATGTTGCTTATGAGCTTAAGGAGATTTTGGGCTGAGGCGATGGGGTTTTCTAAATATACAATCATGTCATCTGCAATCAGAGACAATTTGACTTCCTCTATTCGTATTTGAATACTCTTTCTTTCTTTCTCTTGCCTGTTTGCCCTGGCCAGAACTTCCAATACTATGTTGAATAGGAGTGGTGAGAGAGGGCATCCTTGTCTTGTACTGGTGTTTAAAGGGAATGTTTTCAGCTTTTGCCCATTCAATATGATATTGGCTGTGAGTTTGTCATAAACAGCTCTTATTATTTGGAGATACATTCCATCAAGATCTAGTGTATTGAGAGTTTTTAGCATGAAGGGATGTTGAATTTTATCAAAGGATTTTTTCTGCATCTATTAAGATATTCATGTGGTTTTTGTCATTGGTTCTGTTTATGTGATGGATTACATTTACTGATTTGTGGATGTTGAAGCAGCCTTGCATTCCAGGGATGAAGCTGACTTGATCATGGTGGATAAGCTTTCTGATGTGCTACTGGATTCAGCTGGCCAGTATTTTATTGAGGAATTTCACATCGATGTTCATCAGGGATATTGGCCTGAAATTTTTTGTTTTTGTTGTGCCTCGGCCAGGTTTTGGTATCAGAATGATGCTGGCCTTATAAAATGAGTTAAGAAAAGGTCCCTCTTTTTCTATCGTTTGGCATAGTTTCAGAAGAAATGGCACCAGCTCCTGTTTGTAGCTCTGATAGAATTTGGCTGTGAATTTGTTTGGTCCTGGGCTTTTTTTAGTTGGTAGGTTATTAATTATTGCATTAATTTCAGAACTTGTTATTGTTCTATTCAGGGATTCGACTTGCTGGTTTAGTCTCGGGAGGTTGTATGTATCCAGGAATTTATCCACTTCTTCTAGATTTTCTAGTTTGTGTAGAAGTGTTTATAGCATCCTCTGATGTTAGTTTGTATTTCTGTGGGATCAGTGGTGATATCCCCTTTATCATTTTTATTGTGTCTGTTTTATTCTGTTTTCTTATTAGTCTGGATAGTCGTCTATTTTGTTAATATTTTCAAAAAACCAGCACCTGGATTCATCAATTTTTGGAAGGGTTTTTCATGTCTCTATCTTATTCAGTTCTTCTCTGATCTTAGTTATTTCTTGTCTTATGCTAGCTTTTGAATTTCTTTGCTCTTGCTTCTCTAGTTCTTTTAAGTGTGATGTTAGGGTGCTGTTTTAGATCTTTCCTGCTTTCTCTTGTGGGCATTTAGTGCCATAAATTTCCCTCTTAACACTGCTTTAGCTGTGTCCCAGAGATTCTAGCACATTGTGTGTTTGTTCTCATTAGTTTAAAATACTATTTATTTCTGCTTTTATTCTGTTATTTACCCAGTAGTCATTCAGGAGCAGGTTGTTCAGTTTCCATGTAGTTGTGTGGTTTTTATTGAGTTTCTTAATCCTGAGTTCTAATTTGATTGCACTGTGGTCTAAGACGGTTTGTTATAATTTCCATCCTTTTGCATTAGCTGAGGAGTGTTTTACTTCCAATTATGTGGTCAGTTTTAGAATAACTGCAATGTGGTGCTGAGAAGAATGTATATTCTGTTGATTTGGGGTGGAGGGTTCTGTAGATGTCTGTTTGGTCCCCTTGGTGTAGAGCTGAGTTCAAGTCCTGGATATCCTTGTTAACTTTCTGTCTCGTTGATCTGTCTAATATTGACAGTGGGGTGTTAAAGTCTCTCACTATTATTGTGTGGGAGTCTAAGTCTCTTTGTAGGTTATAAGAATTTGCTTTATGAATCTGGGTGCTCCTACATTGAGTGAATATATATTTTGGATAGTTAGCTCTTCTTGTTACATTAATCCCTTTACCATTATGTAATGCCCTTCTTTGTCTTTTTAAATCTTTGTTGGTTTAAAGTCTGTTTTATCAGAGACTAGGATTGCAATCCCTGTTTATTTTTTTTTCTTTTCATTTGCTTGGTAAATATGCCTCCATCCCTTTTTTGAGTCTATGTGTGTCTTTGCCTGTGAGATGGGTCTCCTGAATACAGCATACCAATGGGTCTGGACTCTTTATCCAATTTGCCAGTCTGAATCTTTTAATTGAGGCATTTAGCCCATTTACATTTAAGGTTTATATTGTTATGTGTGAATTTGATCCTGTCATTATGATGCTGTTTATTTTGACAGTTAGTTGATGCAGTTTCTTCATAGTGTAGAGGGTCTTTACAATTTGGTATATTTTGGCAGTGGCTGGTACTGGTTTTTCCTTTTTATATTTAGTGCTTTTTTCAGAAGCTCTTGTAAGGCAGGCCTGGTGGTGACAAAATCTCTCAGCATTTTCTTGTTTGTAAAGGTTTTTATTTCTCCTTCACTTATGAAGATTAGTCTGGCTGGATATAAAATCCTGGGTTGAAAATTCTTTTCTTTAATAATGTTGAATATTGGCCCCCACTGTCTTCTGGCTTGTAGGCTTTCTGCAGAGAGATTCACTGTTAGTCTGATGGACTTCCCTTTGCGGGTAACCAGACCTTTCTATCTGGCTTCCATTAACATTTTATTCTTCACTTCAACCTTGGTGAATCTGATGATCATGTGTCTTGGGGTTACTCTTCTTGAGGAATATCTTTGTGTTGTTCTCTGTATTTCCTGAATTTGAATGTTGGCCTGTTTTGCTAGGTTGAGGAGGTTCTCTTGGATAATATCCTGAAGAGTGTTTTCCAATTTGGTTTCATTCTCCCTGTTACTTTTAAGTACAACAATTAAATGTAGGTTTGGTCTTTTCACATAGTCCCATATTTCTTGGAGGCATTTTTTGTTCATTATTTTTTTTTCTAATCTTGTCTTCACACTTTATTTCATTAAGTTGATCTTCAATCTCTGATATTTTTTCTTCTGTTTGATTGATTTGGCTATTGATACTTGTGTATGCTTCACAAAGTTCTCATGCTGTGTTTTAGGTCATTTATGTTATTCTCTAAACTGGTTATTCTAGTTAGCAATTCCTCTAACCTTTTTTCAAAGTTCTTTGCTTCCTTGCATTGGGTTAGAACATGCTCCTTTAGCTTGGAGGAGTTTGTTATTATCCACCTTCTGAAGCCTGCATCTGTCAATTTGTCAAATTCATTCTCCATCCAGTTTTGTTCCCTTGCTGCCAAGGAGTTGCAATTTTCTGGAGAAGAGGTGTTCTGGTTTTTGAAATTTTCAGCATTTTTGCACTGTTTTTTTCCTAAACTTTGGGTATTTATCTGCCTTTGATCATTGATGTTGGTGACCTTTGGATGGGGATTCTGTGTGGATGTCCTTTTTATTGCTGTTGATGGTATTCTTTTCTGTTTGTCAGTTTTCCTACTGACAATCAGGCCTCTCCGCTACAGGTCTGCTGGAGTGGTCTGGAGGTTCACTCCAGACCCTGTTTGTCTGGGTATCACCAGCAGAGGCTGCAGAACAGCAAAGATCACTGCCTCCTCTTTCCTCTGGAAGCTTTGTCCAAGAGGGGCACCCACCAGATGCCAGCCAGAGCTTTTCTGTATGAGGTGTCTGTCAATCCCTGCTGGGAGGTGTCTCCCAGTCAGGAGGCACAGGGGTCAGGGACCCACTTGAGGAGGTAGTCTGTCACTTAGCAGAGGTCAAGCACTGTGCTGGGAGATCTGCTGTTCTCTTCAGAGCTGGCAGGTAGGAGAGTTTAAGTCTGCTGAAGCTGTGCCCACAGCTGCCCCTTTCCCAAGGTGCTCTGTCCCATGGAGATGGGAGTTTTATCTATAAGCCCCTGACTGGAGCTTCTACCTTTCTTTCAGAGATGTCCTGCCCAGTGAGGAGGAATCTAGAGAGGCAGTCTGTCTACAGTGGCTTTGCTGAGAAGACATGGGCTCTGCCCATTTGAACTTCCTGAGGCTTTGTTTACACAGGGAAAGGAAAACCACCTACTCAGGCCTCAGTAATGGCAGACACCCTTCCTGCCACCAAACTCAAGCATACCAGGTTAACTTCAGACTGCTGTGCTGGCAGCGAGAATTTCAAGGCAGTGGATCTCAGCTTGCTGGGCTCCATGGGATGGGATCCACTGAGGTAGTCCACTTGGCTCCCTGGCTTCAGCTCCATTTCCAGGGGAGTGAACAATTCTGTCTTGCTGGCATTCCAGGTGCCACTGGGGCATTAAAAAAAAACTCCCACAGCTAGCTCGGTATAGCCGTTCAGTTTCATGCTTGAAATTCAGGGTCCTGGTGGCATAGGCACCCAAGGGAATCTCCTGGTCTGTGGGTTGTGAAGACCATGGGAAAAGCTTAGTATCTGAGCCCCAGCACAGTGTTACTCACAACACAGTCCCTCATGGCTTCCCTTGGCTAAGGGAGGGAGTTCCCCGATCCCTTGTGGTTCCCGGGTGAGGAGATGACCCACCCGGCTTCAGCTCACCCTCCATGGGCTGCACCCACTGTCTAACCAGTCCCAATAAGATAAGCCAGTTACCTCAGTTGGAAATACAATCACCCACCTGCATTAATCTCACCGGGAGCTGCAGACTGGAGCTGTTTTTATTTTGCCATCTGGCCTACTCTTGCTGAATTGCAATTCTTTATTTCCCAAGTACATGCTATTTTCTTTTACCTCTATGTAAATTTTTTCTTAGTTAAAATGGGAGATTTAGTTTTTGAAAACATTTTATGGTCTCCTTTGATCTCCCTCTGCCTTCCATTTTGATCATTATCTATGTCACCCTAAATATCTGCATTGCTGCCCACCTTTCATCTGTGAAACCTCTTGTCAAACTGCAAGTATTTCAGGATGGTTTCTCAGACAAGAGAAATGAGAACTGGACTTTCAGATACCTCAGTGTTCTGCTGGTTGATTGGATCCCCTGCTGTCCTCCACCTTACATAAATATTTTATTTACTATTTATGAATAATTTATTTCTGATTCATACTAAAACATGTTTTAAAATACAAAGCAGAATGCAAAACTTCTCAAGAAATGATGATTGTTATTTAATATGCTGTATTATTAGAAGTATTTATTCAAGTGTATTGTGTGTATATGAAGTATTTAAATATGTATATGTGTATATTCATAGGCAGTATATAATAGTACAGTGGCTAAGAATATAGTCTCTGGAGAAAAAGAACAGTGTAGGAATAATGCTTAATGCTGTGCCTAGTACATAATGACTGCTCACTAAATATTGATTGAATAAATGAAAGAATGAATCAAGGAACTGTGCTATCTTAGGGGGTTAGCTTCCAGAGGATAGGTATCACATGCTGTATAGACATGGCAGGGGACCATTCACATATATAAGGAATGACCAAAACCTGAGGGGTGTCCTAACTAAAAAGAACTGAGAAATAACTCTTAATCTCTACCTTGGCAGAGTTGTGAATGGGCAACATATATAACCCAAGAACCAGCAGGTGATCCTGAAAAAGGAATTGGGTTATTTATTTGTTTATCAGAGTGTAGATTGTAAAATTATTCTTCATTAAAACAGTAATAGTGTGACTTCTTATCTTCCCAGTTTTTTCAAACGTCACCTTATTTAATCCTTACAGTTCTATTCAAAAGGTCATATTATTCCTGTTTTATAAAATAAATCAAAGCTAAAAGAGTTGACTTTCTGAAGATTATCTAGAGAGGGAAATGGCAGGCAGGAAGCATAAAGCCAGTTATACTAAATCCAGTGCTCCTTTCCCTGAATCATGTCTGCCTTCAAGAATGGATAAAACAGGAAAGAGGCAGCCATGTTAGGGGAGTGTAAAATAATCCTAGAGGGGCCCAGAATATGACAAGTAATATGTGAGGAGAGAGCGTGTTCATGATTTTTAATAGGTGAAGTCAAATTTAAAAAATCATCAAGGGAAGCAGTGAGGGAAAACATGGCCTTTGAAAGAAGGAAGTAAGCAGTTTGTTTTCCAATCTGATTGCTGAAAGATGGGAGGGGGATATTTTTAGACTGACACATTTTTTTTTTCTGATACTTTCTATTAAGCTATAAGAGCTCTGTAAGTCATAAAATTTGAGGGCTGATAATTCATTTCACTGATTTTCAGTGACAATTCTGCAGGGCTGAGGGTTGATGGTATTTCATGTGCCTTTGATTGGAGGATCAAAAATCCTCTATTCTATTTTTAGCTGTGGGGGATGGCTGTTTTGCCCCTAATTTTTTCTTTTTTTGCCTGCACTCTACCCCAACTAGCAGTTTTAAGTAGTGTGTCTGTTAATCCCTGCTCTTATTTCTCCTCATCTATCCAGCAGAAGACATGAACAGTTTCAAAGTGTATCTCCCATGCTTTTCCTAAATCAATTTTGCAATACAGACTTCATACCCATTCAACCAATAATCAATTTATAGAAATCAATATGAAGGAAATGATCAGATTAAGGCAAAGATTCTGTCTAAAGATGCTCACGAAGTCATTATTCATTGTAGCAAAATACTGAAAACAGACTAAATACCAAATAATAGGAAATAAATTATAGTGTATTCATACATTGTACTGCTATATAAACATAATTTAGTTTTGAAGAATAGATATATGGAAAAATGTCAAAATGTAAAACCAGTGTTCAATAGACAATATAATAAACTGCCAATTATATATTTACTGGTAGCTAATATATAAGTAACTACCAATATTCAATAGACAATATAACTACCATTTGACCCAGCAATCCCATTACCATTAAAGGAACTATTACTATTAAAGAAATAGACCCAGCAATCCCATTATTATTAAAGGAACTATTATTATTAAGGGACTAGAAATCATTCTATTACAAAAGTACATGCACATGTATGTTTATTACAGCACTATTCACAATAGCAAAGATATGGAACCAACCCAAATTCCCATCAATGATAGACTGAATAAACAAAATGTGATACATATACACCATGGAATCGTAAGCAGCCATATTAAGAAATGAGATCATGTCCTTTTCGGGGACATGGACAAAGCTGGAAGCCATCATCCTCAGCAAACTAACACAGGAACAAAAACCCAAACACCACATGTTCTCACTCATAAGTAGGAGCTGAACAAGGAGAACACATGGACACAGGGAAGGGAACAACAAACACCAGGGCCTGTTGGTGGGGGGAGGGAGGGAGAGCATCAGGATAAATAGCTAATGCATAAGAGGCTTAATACCTAGGTGATGGGTTGACAGGTGCAGCAAACCACAATGGTACACATTTACCTATGTAACAAACCTGCATGGTCTGCATATGTATCCTGGAATTTAAAATAAAAATTTAAAAAAGTACTATATACAGTGCAATTTAAAGATATTAAAATGGTAGTAGATGGTGGGGTTAATGAGAGACATTAATTTTCTTCTTCATACTTGCTTCTATTAGAAAATATATCTTTACAATAAAGAAAAAATTCTCTTAATAGCCATATTTTTCATTCATCGGAACTTAATATAGGCCCTACTAAAAAAAAAACCTGATTTAGTTCTGGTTGCAATGTCTAAACTTAATGAGTTTAGCCTACTTTTGAAATAAAAAATTTTCGGTAGATTAATGCCAATTTGGTTCAATGTAATGTAAGAAAAATATTCCAATTAGTAGTCTTGTCCACATAAGAAAACAAAATTCAGGTTTTATAGATTCCCACTAAGAGCATTTTAAATCATGTTAATATCACCTTGGGAAATATCACCCTTGGGAGATAATAAGGCCAATGCTTCTTTGGGTGGCTGATCAAACTTTTGTTGAAAAGACATGAAGTAAAAAAAAAAGTTTTAAAATAATATGTTGATCTTCCTGGCTTGTGGCTGTTTCACTAAAAGGAGTCTGTGATGCCACTATTCTATTTGGAAGCTTAGCAAGTTTCATAAACAGCATCCATTCATCATCATGCACAAACTTTCAAAGGCATAATGATTTTAAATACACCAATGTTCTAAGAATCATTTCATGGAAACTCAATGTCAGAATTAGATGAGACTTTAGCGATTGTCTCAAAGGGATCTCAGGGATAATGAAATCAAGTGCCCACAATCAACAGATAACAGCAATGAATGAAGCAGGTCATTTGTAAAATGCTATACGTTCTGCACAGGTACCCCAGAACTTAAAATATAATAAAAAAATGGACTTCAAATGAAAGTGATTTTAATTTAAAAAAAAAATGCTTCCCTTACACATATACACACAGTAGTCTCTCCATTTCCATCTCCCTCCATTTTTGTAAAGACTATATGTAGCTATCATGGTCTGTATTTTTTCCATTTTGAAAGAAACATGGGTTCAAGAAATATTTTGCTTTCCTTTTAACTGAATCATAAGAAAACTTGGATTTCAGGGAGACAACAGGAAACAGCGTTGACCATGGCAAAACAGAAAATAAATCTTCCATCTAAAAGGGACAGGCTGCTACTCAGTTCTAGCTGATTGTCCATATGAGACATTCAAAGGAAGTCAGAAAACTGGATTTCTATTAGAAGTCTTTTAAGTCCGTTAAAATGTGTAAAAGAAATTTTGCAGGTAAAAAAGACGTGTCTGAGGACTGGATATTACAATGTTGATCTATCTCAGCCTCCTACTTTGGGTATCACAGACGAAATTAGGCTCACTGAGTGTAGTTAAGTTTTTGATAGAGGTAACCTAGGTGACCAAGGATTTTAATTCAAATTCCTAGTAATTACAACTGGATCATTCTACTATCCCCCAGAGAATTTCCTACATTTATGTAAGTTAAGTATCTTATGAAGTATTAAGTATTTAATAATGAAGTCATGTGGCTTCAGTCCTCAATAAAAAGTTAAATATAAAAGTATTTCACATATAGCATATTTTACCTCACACCTAAGAAGTCATCAATAAAAAGTATGCTTTTTTTTGCTCCATGCATATAATAAAGCTTCAAAAAATTAAAACAAAGCATTATGAAACTTTTATGTAGGTTTTAGTGTGGTGGCATCTCTGTTTTAACATTTTGAAACTTATAGTCTTTTCAAAATATTCAGTAAAATTACCAAATATATTGGGAAATGTTAATGTTTGTCTTGTATATGTTGTACTTTGAATTTGCAAAAATTAGGCCTAACCTTAAAAATATCTATTATTGCATGTATCAGCCTGAGTAGTAGCTCAGGTAGAAGATGTTAACACTTGAATTTCTTACACAATCTGCTGAAGAGTAAAAATGTTTGCCAAGTAGCTTCACATTTCCACATCCTTGCACTAAAAATTTATGCTAAGGTGGAACTATACTTGTACTTTAATTTTACAGTTTAAAGGCAGCTATGCAGAATAAATGCAAAGTCATTTAGAAATAACTTCCTATTTAGCCAAATGCCAAATGCTGGGCACAACACAGGTCTCCAAATCTAATATATGAGCATATCTCATTTTAATGTGTTTCCTTTTGTTGTGCTCTGCAGATATTGTGGTTTTTACAAATTGAAGATTTGTGGAAATAAGTCTATTGGCACCACTTTTTCCAACAGCATGTGCTTACATCATGTCTCTGTGTCACGTTTTGGTAATTCTTACAGAATTTTAAACTTTTTCATTATTAAAATGTGTTATGGTGATTTGTGATCAATGATCTTTGGTGTCACTGTTGTAATTGTTTTGGGGGACCATGAATTACACTTATGTAAGATAGCAAACTTAATAAACGTTGTGTTTTGACACTCCCACTGATGTGGTGTTCCCCCAGCTCTCTCCCTCCTCAGGCCTCCCTATTCCCGGAGACAAAATGATATTGAAACTAGGCCAGTTAATAAGCCTACAATGGCTTCTCAGCATTCAAGTGAAAAAAAGAGATGCATGTTTTTCACTTTAAATCAAAAGCTTGAAATGATTAAGTTTAGAGATGAAGGCATGTCAAAAGCCACATATATACCTATGCAACAAACCTGAACGCCCTGCACATGTACCCCAGAACTTAGTGTGTGTGTGTGTGTGTGTGTGTGTGTGTGTGTGTGTGTGGCTATATATCAAGCTGAGAGAAAGTGAAAGCTAGGCCTCTGTCACTAGTTAGCAAGTTGTGAATGAAAAGGAAAAAGCCTTAAAGGAAATAAAAAGTGCTACTTCAGTGAACACATGAATGATAAGAAAGCAAAACAGCCTTATTGCTGAAATGGACAAATTTTTAGTTGTCTGGATAGAAGATCAAAGATCAAACCAGCCACAACACACCCACAAGGCAAAGCCTAATCTAGAGCAAGGCCCTAATTCTCTTCAATTCTATAACAGCAGAGAGAGGTAAGAAAGGAGAAGAAGAAAAGTTTGAAGCTAGCAGAGATTGGTTTATAAGGTTGAAGGAAAGAAGCTGTTTCTATAAAAGTGCAAGGTGAAGCAACAAGTTATACAGAAGAGTTAGCTAAGATCATAGATGAAGTTGGCTACACTAAATAACATATTTTCAATGTAGGCAAAACAGCCTTATATTGAAAGAAGGTACCATCTACGACTTTCATAGCTAGAGATGGGAAGTCAATGCCTGGCTTAAAAGCTTCAAAGGACAAGCTGACTCTCTTGTTAGAGGCTAATGAAGCCAATACTCATTTATCATTCTTAAAATCCCAGGACCTTTGAGAATTATGCTAAATGTTCTCTGCGCATGTCCTACAAATGCAATAACAAAGCCTGGATGACAGCATGTCTGTTTACAGCATGGCTTACTATTTTAAGTTTCACTGTTGAGGCCTACTGTTCAGAATAAAAAAGATTCCTTTAAAATACTACTGCTCATTGATGATGCACTTAGTTACCCAAGCTCTGATGGAGATATACAAGAAAATTAATGTTTTCATGACTGCTAACACAATATCGATCAGGCAACCTATCGATCAACAAGTAATTCAACTTTCAAGTTTTTTTAAGAAATCTATTTTGTAAGGCTATAGCTGCCATACATAGTGATTCCTGTGATTGATCTCTGGGCAAAGTAAATTGAAAATGTACTGGAAAGGATTCAGTGTTCTAGGTGCCATTAAAAACATTTGTGATTCATAGAATGTCAAAATATCAACATTAAAAGGAGTTTGGAAGAAGTTGATTCCAACCCTCATGGATGACTTTGAGAGGTTCAACACTTCAGTGGAGGAAGTAACTGCAGGTGTGGTAAAAACAGCAAGAGGATTAGAAGTGGAGCCTGAAGATGTGGCTGAATTGCTGCGATGTCATGATAAGACTTGAATGGATGCTTATTTTATAGATTAGCAAAAAAGTGGTTTCCTGAGATGGAATCTACTCCTGGTGAAAATGCTATGAATACTGTTGAAATGACAACAAATGATTTAGAGTATTACACAAACGTAGTTGATAAAGTGGTAGCTAGGTCTGAGGGGACTGACTCCAATTTTGAAAGTTCTGTGGGTAAAATGCTATCAATCAGTATTGCATGCTGCAGAGCAACCATTTGTGAAAAGAAGAATCAAGCAATATGGCAAACTTCACTGCCTTGATTTAGGAAATTGCAAAAGCCACCCTAACTTTTAGCAATGACCTGCCCCATCAGTCAGCAGCCATCAACACTGAGACAAGACCTCCCCCAACAAAAATATTATGACTTGTGGAAGGCTCAGATGATCACTAGTATTTTTTAGCTATACAGCATTTTTAAATTAAGGTATGTACTTTTTTTTGGACATAGTGTTATTGCATACTTAACAAACTACATTGTAGTGTAAATACAAGTTTTATATGCACTGGGAAACCCCAAAATTTGTGTGGCTTATTGTGGCTGTCTGCAACTGAATTCACAATTCCCTGAGGCATGTCTTTATAACATAAATTACTTATAGGATTGAACATAACACTAGTAAATGTGGAAAAAGGCCAGATATAAAATACAATTTTTAAAAGAAGCCTCAATTAATTGCCTTATAATGATGGATATAAAGGAAAGGGAAGAAAGGAAGATGCATCAAAAACACATAATTCAATTCGTTAACATAGATTTACACTTTATTTTAATTTTGCATCCTGAGATAATAAAATTTTATCTGACAAGTGAACAATGACAGAAGCAGCAGTGAAAATTTCAGAGAGGCAGGTATCCTTCATTTTGGCACAGCTGTATATAGATTGAGTTTTTCCAGGAAAGTCATTCCTGGACTCAAGGGAAAAAAAATGAATTCATTCCACAGGCTATGTAACAATACAAGATGCATTAAAGTTCTCAGTTTGGATGGACATATCCACTATTACTCTTTTCTGGTAAAGCTGTCCCAACAGGAATCCTCTGACAAAAAGTCAAAATCCTAGGCTTCTCCAGCAGATATTTTTATCAATGCCCGCTTTCTAGTTATCTGGATATCCTGTTCTTGCAGCCAGATTCATATTTGTATGTGGTTAGTCCAAGGAGGGCAAATTCGCTTGTAGATTATATACTTTCAAACACTTGTTACTTGTTTCAAAGTCCAGTCATTAAAACAACTTTATACTCTTTGTGTAGTAGAAAAAATGGAAAATTAAAAAAATAGCCAAGATAAAAACAAAGAAATAAAAGGAACATTTGAGAAATTATTGCCTTGATTCATCATGTTAAATTTATGTATAGAACTACTTTAAGAGTTAGGAATTGATATTTAGTCCAATGCTAGAATATGACATTATAACACTTTCCACATTTGTAATCCTATATGTATGTGCATGTATGAGTAACATGTACACACCTAAATAAATTAGGCCAGTTATATTCTGAAACAGAAGAAAAAAACCAAAGGCAAATTCTAAGCTGAAGCTATATAGCCTAATATAGCCAAAACACACATACACACATTTCATTATTTAGAGACTAGGTAAATAATCTGTGGAGAGGGTCAAATAATCTTAGTTCCTTTATAAAAGTGGTTCCCAACATTTTCAGCCTAAGTATCCCCTCATTATTCCTTTCCCATGTTTTCAAGTATTTAATAAGTTGAATATAATAGGCTTTCTTATTTTATTATTAATCAAAATCATACTGTCATTCACAGCTTTTTATCAGTTGTTAATAAGCAAGCAGTAATAACATAGAATTAAGAGAACACAGGCAAAATGCATGGAAATTCAATGTCTCAATTGGCTTGTAAATCAGGAATATTATGGGTAAATGTAAGGTTTCTAATATACTTTTTGAAAAATTAAAAAAAGTTCAAGGATAACCCCCACTGCTGTCTTCATCCGTTGAAGTTGGGAACCACTGGTTTACATCCACCTGCTTTTCCTTCCTAAACCCAGTATTGCATAATACAATTACTCATGTTTAACACATAGGGGATTAATAACAAAATTTACTATTAAAACAACAGATCAACTGCAACAGTCATTCTGTAGGACCTGACTGAGAAAGAAAACATAGCATGGATTTAAAGAAATCTATTTAGAAATTATATAATTATGATATCCAGTATATCTTTCAGTCAACTTCAAAGCACACTAATATATGAAAATATCCTCAATTCCCCTGTGAGGTAGGTCCAGATTATTGTCCCCACTTCAACAATGAGGACATGAGGTACAGAAGAATTATGCAGCAGAGCCAAGAATTAAACCAGAAGTGACTTGGGTTTGAATCGCATACCAGTTTCCTTTACATCTAATTTTATCAATATGTTCCAACGGATCTGTTTGAGGGTATGGAATTTGATAAGACAGTAAAGTAGACATTGGATAGAATATGAAATCTTTACATAAATGTCAAAGTGGGTCCTCCCATATTTCCATTGTTGTTACAGCTATAATTCTTGCCTGAATACCAACTGCAGAGACAGATTCCACACAGGCAAAGCACACAGACCTCAGTGCTCAGTTCCTAGGAAAACTACATTTACTCTTAGCATCACCAAGGAACTAAGGCATCAGGTTCTGGGAGTCTGTGTGATAATTAACAACACGTCAGCTAGCAGCCAGTTGGCAATCAAACTTTTACTGCATGCAAGGCACTGTGAGAGTTTTCACCAAGGACAGTAGATCTGAGAATAATCATTCTGAGATTCTAGAGTAAAAATTTCTAGAATTTCTAGAATCACAGAATGTTAAGTGATCTCTAATTTTCTGTCCAGCTCTAGGTTCCACCGAATAATTTTACAGGAAAAGAGATAACATGCCATTAAGATGACCTGCCTGGGGCCCACAATATTAGATCATTTCCTCATATAGTATGAATGTGACAAAGTTCACAGAAAATGGAACATACACACAGGCTGCCATCAAAACAAAAAGGCTGGCTCAGAATCAGGTAAGAAAAATGTGGGGAAAGATAAGATCATTCATTTATATATATATATATATAGATAGGTATCACTTGTTTAAGTCCACAGACTACATGAACAGGTATTAATAAAACCTATTCATTTTTGTGAAAAATTTCCCAACTGTTTTCTATTTATAGGAACCCAAATAATTTGATGGTTGTTGCAAAATATTTTTAAAGCATACTTTTATAGGCATAAGAGGATCTAATTTCAATAAATTTGAGCACTTATAATCAAATTAGCAAAAAGTATTTCCACTATGTGAAACTGATCCAGTTAATCAGGTGAATATAATTTCTATATCCTCCTAGGTCAATAGAGTACATTTTAATAAAATATTGTTTGGAAGCTTTATGTTCAAGTAGTGAGGTTTTTTTTTTTTTTTTTTTTTTGGCAGCTTATTTGTAAACGAAATAAAAATGCTAATGATCTTTTAAAGCTTTCATACATTTGTTCAAAGGCTTACACATTTTTAAACTTTGTTCAAATTTCATTAAAAATGGTAGAGTGATAAAACAGTTTGATTAATTGCTCAGATATTAGTGTTTACAGGCCATGAAAATATGACTAGTATGTACATTAAATACCTAAGTGGGTTTTGGTAGGGCTTTAATCAAAGACAACTGTTCTTCCAGAACTACTTTAAATTACATGTTTACTAGCATTAGAATTATACTATTTTTAAGTGACTGATAGTCTTGTTCTGTTATATCTTGTCACTAATATTTAATGACTGGGGAAACAGAAGGAAAGAGGCTTTGCATAATAAATAAAAGATAATACACTAATAAAATATTCTTAGACCTAGTTGAAAAGGATGATTTCTAATGATCTAATGATCTGCCAATTCATTTATTATGTTTTCTTAAGCGTAATGTGTTATCTTTGTTCTAAAAAGACAAGGCACTTCTCCATCTTCTTCTAAAGTTTTACTACAGTGGTCTCTTTCCTAAATATAAGTGTTTGGAAGGAACAAAGAGTGGAGATATATATGGGATGGAGTTAATAAATCTGTAAATGACACTTGCCCATATTAGTTATTAGGGATAAACATGTTATTGGCCTGTGGGACAAGCTTAAAAATAGCCAGTTCAACAAATTTATTAAGCCAGAATCTTGGGCCAAATGAGAGACATTGAAACGTTGTTAATTTTAAAACACAATTTTAGTTTGTAACCTCAATGCCTTGTGGGATTTATATACTTTGGCAAATACATGTTATTTTTCTCTGGAAACTATCACAAGTTTCATAAAGAAATGTTATGAAACAAAGAAATACAAACTTAATTTCTTCAGCCTAAAAACAACTTTCACAAAAGTATGTTACTAATGGAAAATTACAAGTATGTTCTATCCTAAGCATAACAGAAAAAAGACTCCATGGGGGAGGAATTAATCACCACAGTATGCTGTGTCATTTTAGCATTCACTGCAACCAATTTTACTGAAAACAAAGCAACCCCCTCAAAACATTGCAAAATATCCAATTGCTAATCAGCCCCCTGCAAAGAAAAACAGTTTGAAAAAGTAGCTATACTTTTTCAAAAAAGAGAAAAAAAATTGGTATTTTTTGGGTAGTTGAAGAAACTAAGATGAGTCAATCAGCATAATGAACAATAAAATAATAAACTTGGGTGACTAGAATAAGCTTTAAAATTAAGTTCATGCATACTGACAAATGGTTTTTGTGACAAATGCTACTGCAACTAAATTATACTGTGGCATTTCCAGATACACCTTATTCCCATTTTCAATAATTGTTTCATGGAAACAATTCACCACTTCCTGCTGTCCTTTGTGCAAAACCAAGTGTGATTTATATGTGGCAGAAAAAGCTACTATGACTATTGTATGCTCAAATTCTAAGGTTACAGAAAAAAGTAAGATTTTTAAGGATTAACAAAAGGAATTATTCTATCAGTGATAATGAGACATTTTGTATTATGCTGAAAATCAATTTTGTTATTAAAATATCAGTTTGAAGCATAAATTTGATGACATTAGCTGGAACATAAACCTCAGATACAATTTTCCCTGACCTTAGCTATAAAACAAGACATTTGGTATACATTTTCAGAGGCTTCTACCTTGTCTATAAAAATACATCTTCAATTTTGCAGCAGGCAAACACATGACATTTGCAGGCATACACATTATTATTAAAGGTTAGAGATTTGGGGTGGCTGAGTGGCATGGAGGTAAAAGGGCTCTACAGAGGAAGGTGGAAAACTGTTTGTGCAAACAATTATAACCACATATCAAATAGTGTCTTCTTTTTCTCTCTTTTTTAAAACTGATCAAAGATAAATTTTAAGAGTGGCTTAAAAAGGCTTGACCTTGCATAAAGAAATAATTTTCAGTTCACTGAGATGAATCTTGCCTAAAAGGTTTACTAAAAACAGTAAGAGTAAGATGACAAAATATTATTCAGCCCTAGACATTTCCCTTTTTAGCACTATGAATTACAAATAATGCCTACAAACAGGCATACATTTGCAGTTGAATTAATGTGATATAAAGCTTTCATTATACTGAATTTTCAAATTCTAGTGTATGGTGCTAGCAATCATTTTACTTGTGAAGAAAAATAGAGAAATATATACCAAATAAATGTTACATATGTGCTGAATTTACAAACTAAAATACTTTCGTCTAAACACTTGTCTTTCTTCCTTGATATCTAAATGTTTTAAAAAAGATCTTCAAAAACAGAATTGAGAATATTTTTTTCAATTATTAATCAGCTGCTATATACTCTGCAGCTACAGCTTCTCAATTAGTTCTCTCTCTTTCTCAAACTACAATATCAGAACTCCAGAAAGGGGTTAGTGGCTTTCAAGGCGGTCTAGATACCTTCTGAAGACATCTGAAATCTCAAAATACTCCTTAAAGGTCATAATTGTGTGTATTTTCAAAGTAGGAAAGAACTACAAAAAGGGAAATAATGAAGGATAGTGAGATTGTGAAATGTGTCAGATGTCAAACAGTATTTTTGTGGGAAGGAGTAGAGAACAAAATGGAAATTATTAAATGAAATGGAAAAAATAAAGGTCATGGTTTCAGGTGCAATACATAATATCTGAGATAATGATTTCAATTTTAATCCACTTATTACAAAGGGCAAACTTGCCCTACACCTGAAGTCATTATGGCCTTGCCATAAAACAGCATGTCAGAAGTCTCTAGATTCAAAGGGATGCTTGCGAACTTCATTCATATTAAAATCTACGAAAAATTGTTGGCAATACAGTAAGAGTAATATTGCATTCTGTAAACCATGGCATACCACATTTTACATTATGCAAAGAGGCGATATTTACAAGTCTTTAGGAGTTTGAATATTTTATCCACTAACAGAAGTGATAAAGCAAAGTGCAGGACAAAACCAGTGCCATTAATTGCATGTCCTTTTAAAGCATTTTCTTTAAAAGCAGAGTAAAACCATTTCTAGGAGCTATCAAAAGCTTATTTAAGTTTGTCCAGTAAGGGATTACAGAGCATCAAGTAGCCTAGAAAAATGATGCGAGTTTAGATCAATGAGTGTGAAAATTATAAGGCAGCATGCTCAGAACAAGTTTTTGTTTTTAAATACCAGCACTGATGATTTATCTTTAATGGCAACTATCTACATATGTATATGGACACACACGTGTGTGTACTTATTTAAAATTGAGAGCGCAAAACACAAGCCTCATTTAACAACAAAAAAGATGTGCAAATTTTCTTCATAAACCAACATAAAAGAGCTAGAAGAATATTCTACCATTATAAAGAATAAGTTGAACACAGCAAAGGAGACCATCTTCATTCCAAATCTACAAGGCACTAAGGGTAGGAAATGACAGGTAACACAGAAGTGACTGGATAAAACTCCTCAGTCAGGTCGAAATATGGGATATTTTGGTAAGAATTCTATTAGTATTACCTGTAAAATAAAAACAAGAATATATTGACAAAATATTTTTCATTTTATATAACTTATAAATAATGCAGAAAGTCTATAATCATTTTACATAGGACAATATTTCAATCCTTTATCATATAAAGTGAAATACATGAAAAAAATATGTAAAGAACTTAAATCACAAGTTGTTATTAGATTGGCAATTTAAAAATTAAGCTGGCAAACAAAACTACTTATTGTAGCTAACAGATTTTACTATCTGATTTACAATAACTATTTGTCTAGGTTCAGAGGAGCAAACCCTATTACTTTACGTTCTTCCTTCACACCCTTATCTTTTTGTTAGCAAAGTAGAAGAGATTAAAAAAATGCTATACAGATTAAAAAACACCTTTATATTAGACATATATTTTTCAATTAAAGTAACTGATATTAATTGGAGATTATTACCTTTCATAAGTTGTGAAAAATAATAATGTATCCAAATGGATTGAGTAAAACATTTTAATTACAAAAAGGTTTAGAAATATAATTTTCAAAAACTTGGATATTTTCGAATGCTTTATCTATAATGAATTTTAGACTTGTGGTCATTTGCACATTTTCCCCAAAATTATTCAAAGTGGAGAGAGATACCATAATAATCCTTACTTACAAAACACACATGGAATGTTTGTTGTTAAATATATACTACATGTTGAAAGCTTGGATAAATTTAATATTCTTTTCAATGTCGATGCTAAATTGATCATATGGGCTGTATGTAAATTTATGTCTTATGACTAAGATTGCATAGCTTTCAGTTAAAATACAATTAGAACCTATGTTTCTTCACTAAAAGTTAAATTTCAGCCAGGAAAAAAAAAGCCAGTAACAGAAATCCAGAATTCAGACATTAATTCCTATTTTATGCAAGTTTTGACAAGATTACATTTAGAAATATTTTGTTCAACAGCAGCTTTCCCCATCACCACATGCTACGGCTTATGCCTATGTTAAAAGAGGATTAAGGTTGTACAATGTTTTCATTTCAGCATACTAACTGAAACTTTTCTAAGATTCAAATGATGGTTAGCTTTCAAGATATTTTAGGTTGGCTACAAATCTAAAGAAGATAGGAGAAAACCTCTATATTTCAATGGACAAACGTTCTGGCTGAGGAGAAAAAAAGAAGGAATAGTTGACAAATGATAAACATAGGGAAATGATACATTTAGAATGAATCAAAAAATAATTAAAAACAACCTCATACTTACATACTCCATCATATTGCTAGATTCACATTTCCTCTTAGTCAACTTCCAGTGCAAAGCAAGCTAAGAAAGTATAGTCTTGTTAAGAATTTTTATATTAACTTAAACTAATTACAACCTATACATTTGAATAAATCACTGAAAACAATCCAGGAAAAGTACAGGATACAAAACAGAGCACTTAAAAATACCTTGTAAAGAATATATATTAAAAATTGAGTATTAGTTCTCTAATCCATTCCTTTGTGGCCTAAAAAAATCCCATTTTGTATTTTTTTTTCAATTTAATACTGTAAATATATGAATGGGGCACTTATTTACTTAAAATTTCTTACCTTGTGATATAATCTGTTATTTTCCCATTCTATTAACTTCTGAATTGATCTTCTGGTCTAAGAAAAATGATCAAAACTTTGTTACAAGATGACCTGAAGGGCTTTGTAAACTATGTGCATCTATATTTTTCTGCCTACTTGTAATGCCTCATTATGTTCTCCTTGTTTTTCTATTAGAAATCAGAAATAAGCAATATAAGTGGCAGAAAATGCTAAAAGAGTAGGATTTTGAGTGATTATTATAATAAGATTTTCTACCTATCAATCAATCAATCAGATTTTTATATGCGCTTTCCAAAATGAAATATGTATGAATTGCTTTATGTTGTGAGGCCATCCACTGGACTGTTGTGAAAACCTAACCAATATACTAACTTGAGATGGTAGTCCATTTATGAATTTAATCTAGATTTTCACATAACTTTCATAGAATTACTTTAAATAATCATTGAATGCCAAGCTAATCTAATTTCTCAGGAAAAGTTTTTCTACCATAGCTCCTGGCACAATACCTGTCATATAGCATTCAGCCAAGATCTATAGGCTGAATAAAGCAAGCCAACATATATATTAGAATTTCTATTGAAAATAGCATGTTAAAAACAGCCCGTGGAAAACATAGAAAATTATAAATCAGAGAAGCAGTAATGTAACAAAGAAGGGGACAGAGACTGAGTTTCTTCATTTGGAATCTGTATATTTTGTAGGAAGTAAAAAACGTTTAAAAAGGTTTTCAAAACATTAAAAGATGACACCTGCTTAGCCTGTCATGGACATTGCCAACAACAGTATGTCCTACCTAAGGACTAATGGACCCACCCACTGGTCTACTGCAGATGCTGCCAGCACCTGCATGTTCCTCCCAGGGTCCCAGGGAATACCTGGCCTAGGGGACTGAGGAGCAAACATTTTGGCATACTGGGACCTGTATGCCCTGAGTGAGGGCTGGCCTACCCAGGGTCTGCTGCCACCACTGTTGACACCTTCATGGCCCAACCATGATCCAAAGATTGACATACTCAGGGCAAGTGAATGCCAGTGCCCATATGCACTATCTAGGGGCTTGAGGACCAGTCTACCTGGCATTGCTGTCCCAAAGCCTTATCACAGCCTCCACCAATCAGCTGTAGCCTTAGCCACTAAGAAACTCAAAGACACTGCTGAAATTGATTACAGCTGAAGTAATCAAAGGAGACTACACTGTGGTGCCCATGCAGAACCAAAGCCAAAGCACCCTACACAACCAACATTATAGACACACCTATAGGAGAAACTCTTTCCCCATGGGAGCTACTCCATAAAAATGAATGAAGTGGAAATTATAGCAGATGCGGAAATTAATGTAAGGTCAAAAGAAACAAGAAAGCACAATACCTCCAAATGACACAATACTTTTCCAGTAACAGACTCCAAAGAAAATGAAATTTATGAAGTGCCTGAAAAGGCATTAAAAAAATGATGTTAGGGAAATTGAGATACAAGAAAACAAATAAACAAGATTTAAAACTCAGGAGAACAATTAATGACCTACATGAGAAATCCAACAAAGATATTAAAAAAGAACAAAGCAACTTCTAGAACTAAGAATTAAATGAATGAAATTAAAAATACAAGAGAGAGCTTCAACAATAGACTGGACAAGCAAAAGACAATTTCTGAACTTGAAGACAAATCTTTTGAAATAACCTATGCAGGAAAAGAAAAGATAAAAGGAAAAAGAATAAAGAAAGCCTTTGTGACACCATCAAGCAAACAAATTTTTGACTTGTGGAAGTTCTAGAAGACAAGAGATGGATAAAAAACATATTCAATGAAATAACAACTGAAAAATTCCCAAGTCTTGGAAGAGATCTAGACATCCAAATACAGAAAGCTCAAAGACTTCAAAAGAGATTCAACTGAAAAGGTTGAATTAAAAGCACATTATAGTCAAACTGCCGAAGTCAGAATCAGAATTCTGTAAACAGCAAGAGAAATGCAGCAAGTCACATATTATGGAATTCACATCAACTAACAGGAGATTTCTCAGCAGAAACCTTCCAGGCCAGGAGAGACTGGATAGATCATCTGAACAGAAAATCAAAAAAGAAATATCAGACATAAACTGCACTACAGACAAAATAGACCAAATAGACATTTACAGAACATTTCATCCAACAATTGCAGAATACACATTCTTCTCATCAGCACATGGAACATTTTCCATGACAAAAAACATGTTAAGGAAAAATTGTCTGAAATGTAAAGAAATCAAAATCATATCAAGTATCTTCTTAGACAAACATAGAATAAAACGAGAAATCAATAAAAAGAGAAAATTTGGAAACTGTACCAATACATGGAAATTAAAAAATGTATTCCTGAAAGACCACTAGGTCAATAAAGAAATTAAGGAGAAAATAAAGTTTCCAAAAACAAAAAGGAAAAACAATAAACAAAAACCTGTAAGATACAGCAAAAGCAGTACTAAGACGGAAGTTTATATAGCAATAAATGCCTATATCAAAACAGTAGATTTGAAAAAAAGAATACAATGATGCACCTCAAGGAACTAGAAAAGCAAGAACCAACCAAACCTAAAATTAGCAGAAGGGAAAAATAATATAGATGAGAGCAGAAATAAAATAGAGATTAAACAATATGAAAGAATAATGAAAGAAAAAGTTGGTTCTTAAAAAGACAAAGTAGACAAACCATTAGCTAGACTAAGAGAAAAAGATAGAAAAGCCAAATAAAGGGGGAGGGGCCAAGATGGCCAATTAGAAGCAGCTGTGGTCCACTACTCTCAAGGAAAGGAATGCAAGGGGCGAGTAAATATAGCACTTTCAACTGAAATATCTAGGTTCTCATATTGAGACTTATTAGGGAAATAACAGACACACAGAGAACAAAAGCAGGGTGGGGCAATGGCCCACCTGGGAATGACATGGAGCTAAGGGAAACCCTACCCCCAGCCAAAGGAAGCAGTGAGTGACTGTGTGACCCTGGGAAACCATGCTTCTCTCACGGATCTTTGCAACCCATGGGTCAGGAGATCCCCTTGTGAGCCCATGCCACCAGAGCCTTGGGTCTGACACAGAGCTATATGGAGTCTTGTGGAGCGGCTGCTCTAGCAGGCACAGAGACCCAAGGAGCTTTGGTACTCTGGCCCTGAGATCCCCAATGAATGCGTCTGCAACTCAGGCAAGAGAGGAGGTCTGCATATACCCCTAAGAAGTGGGTAGAATCCAGGGAGCCGAGCAGCATGTTCTGCAGGCCCCATTTCTACCTCACCTCACAAGATAAGAACCACTGGTTTGGAATCCTAGCCAGCCTCGGGCAACAGGTTGGAGCCTTCCTGAGAACTGAGCCCCAGAAAGAGGGGCAGTTACCATCTCCACTATCTGGTCAACTCAGCTATTCTAGCCTGTGGGCTTTGGAGAGCTCAAATGGTCTGGAAGAGAAAGGCACCCATGCTCCAGCAGCACAGAAGAGTGGCTTGGACAAATTGTCCCAGACTGTTTCTTTATGTGGGACCCAATCTATTCTTCCACACTGGGAAGGAACTCCCAGCCAGATCCTCCAGCCATGCCCGCAGGCACTATTAAAGATAGAGCTCTGATCTCTCCTTGAGACATAGTGCCAGAGGGAGGGAAGGGCCGCCACCTGGGTTAGTTAGACAACTCAGTAGTTCCACCCTGTGGGCTTAAGAGAGTCCAACAATCCAGATGAGGAAGGGTCCCCTGAGTAGTGCAACACAACGGCTTTGCCAGATTTTAGCCAGATTGCTTCTTTAAGCAGGGCACTAATCTATTCCTCCTCACTGGACAAAATCTCCCAGCAGGACCCTTCAGCCATGCCTGCTGGCACATATTAGGGAAAGAGCTCTAATTTCTCCCTGGGATGGAGTGCCCAGGAAAGGGGAGGGCCACCACCTGGGTTGGTTAGTCACTCAGTTGTTCCAGCCTGGAGATTTGGAGAGTCTAAGTGCACAAGGGCAAACGTGGTTCCCCACTATGACACAGCTGTTCTGTTGAGGCATGATCAAGCTGCTTTTTTAAGTGGGACCCTGATCCACTCCTCATGAGGTGGGTCCTCCCAGCTGGAACCTCTGGCCACCCCTCCCCACTTCCTCTCCCTGGGATGGAATGCCTGAGGGGCAAGGCAGGGTGCCACCTTGGCTTTGGGCTTATCAGCTGGTCCAGCCTGTGGCCATTGAAAAGCCAAACTGATCAGGGGTTGAAGGGATCACCAACATAGCACAGCTGCTCTACCAAAATGCAGTCAGAATGCGTTTTTAAGTGGGTGCCTGATCTTGTTCCTCCTGACTGGAAAAGATGATGAAACAGGTCTCCAGTAACCTCCTATAGGCATGTTTGAGCTGGCAAAAGGTCAGTACTCCTCTGGAATGGAGCTTCCAGTGGAATAGGGTGACTGCCATCTTTGCTGTTTTGCAGTCTTCACTAGAGATACCTCCAGGTATGAGAAAAACTGAGGCTAGAGTGGACCCTCAGCAAACTGCAGCAGCCTTGTGGAACAGTGGTCAGACTGTCAGAGGAAAAACAAGGGAAAACAACAACAACAACAAAACACAAAAACTCCATCCAAAGGTCAACAACCTCAAAGATATAAGGTAGATAAGCCCCAAAAGATGAGAAAGAACACAAAATCGCAAAAAATTAAAAAATCCAGAGTGCCCCTGTTCCTCCAAATGTCCACAACACCTCTCCAGCAAGGGCTCAGAACTTGGCTGAGGCTGAGATAGCTGAAATGACAGAAGTAAGCTTCAGAACGTAGGCAATAATAAACTTCACTGAACTAAAGGAGCATGTTGTAACCCAATGAAAAGAAGCTAAGAATCTTGATAAAGCAATACAAGAGCTGACAGCCAAAATAGGCAGTTTAGAGAGGAAAATAACTGACCTGTTAGACCTGAAAAACACACTACAAGAACTTCACAATACAATCAAAAGTATTAATGGCAATATAGACTAAGCAAAGGAAAGAATGTCAGGGCTGGAAGACTATCTTTCTGAAATAAGCCAGGCAGACAACAAAAAAAGAATGAAAAGGAATGAACAAAACCTCTGAGAAATATGGGATTATGTAAACAGACTGAATCTATGGCTGACTGAGGTACCTGAAAGAGACTGGGAGAATGAAACCAAGTTGGAAAACATACTTGAGGATATCATCCAAGAGAATTTCCCCAACCTAGCTGGACAAGCCAACATTCAAATTCAGGAAACGCAGAGAAATCCAGTAAGACACTCCATGAGATCATCCCCAATGAATGATCATCAGGTTCTCCAAGGTCAAAATGAAAGAAAAAAATTTTAAGAGAAAGGCCAGGTCACATACAAGGGGAAGCCCATCAGACTAAGAGTAGTCCTCTCAGTGAAAAACCCTACAAGCTGGAAGAAATCGGGAGCCAATATTCAACATTCTTAAAGAAAAGAATTTCCAACCCCAAAATTCATGTCCGGCCAAACTAAGCATCATATGCAAAAGAGAAATAAAATCATTTTCAGACAAGCAGATGCTGAGAGAATTTGTTACCACCAGACCTTCACTGCAAGAACTCCTGGAGGAAGCACTAAATGTGGAAAGGAAAAACTGTTATTAGCCACTACAAAAACACACTTAAGTGCACAGACCAGTGACATAATGAAGCAATCACATAAACAAGTTTGCAAAATAACCAGCTAGTATCATGATAAAAAGATCAAATCCACACATAACAACACTAACCTTAAATGTAAATGGGCAAATGTCCCAATTTAAAGACATAAAATGACAAGCTGGATAAAGAACCAAGACATATTGGTATGCTGTCTTCAAAATACCCATCTTATATGCAAAGACAAAAACAGGCTCAAGATAAATGGATGGAGGAAAATTTACCAAGCAAATAAAAAGCAGCCAAATCAGGGTTTGGAATCCTAGTTTCTGAAAAATGAAGACTTTAAAGCAAAAAACATAAAAAAAAGACAAAGGAGGCCCGGTATGGTGGCTCACACCTGTAATCCCAGCACTTTGGGAGGCCAGGAGTTCGACCAGCCTGACCAACATGGAGAAACCCCATCTCTACTAAAAATACAAAAATTAGCTGGGTGTGGTGGCACATGCCTGTAATCCCAGCTACTTGGGAGGTTGAGGCAGCAGAATTGCTTGAACCCAGGAGGTGGAGGTTGTGGTGAGCTGAGATCATGCCACTGCACTCCAGCCTGGGCAACAAGAGTGAAACTCCATCTCAAAAAAAAAAAAAAAAAGACAAAAGAGGGCATTACATAATGATAAAGGGTTCAATTCAACAAGAAGAGCTAACTACCTAAATATATATGCAACCAGCACAATAACACCCAGATTCATAAAGCAAGTTTTTAGAGACTTTCAAAAAGACTTAGACTCCCACAGAATAATAGTGAAAGACTTGAACACCCCACTGACAATATTAGACAGAACATTGAAACAGAAGATTAACAGACATTCAGGACTTAAACTCAGCTCTGGATCTGATAGATATCTAAGAACTTTCCACCCCCAAACAATACAATATATATTCTTCTCATTGCCACATGGCACTTACTCTATAATTGATCACGTAATTGGAAGTAAAACACTCCTCAGCAAATGCAAAACAAAACAAAACAAAACAAAACAGAAATTGTAACAATCTCTCAGAGCACAGAACAATAAAATTAGAATGCAAGATTTAAAAATTCACTCAAAACCACTAAGATGGTTAATACTGAGTGTCAACTTGGTTGGACTGAAGGATACAAAGTATTGATCCTGGGTGTGCCTGTGAGGGTGTTGCCAAAAGAAATTAGCATTTGAGTCAGTGGGCTGGGGAAGGGAGATCCACACTTAATCTGGTAGGCACAATCAAATCAGCTGCCAGTGAATAAAGCAGGCAGAAAAAATGAGAAAAGGAGAAACTGGCCTAGCCTTCTGGCCTACATCTTTCTCCCATACTGGATGCTTCCTGTCCTTGAACACTGGACTCAAAGTTCTTCAGTTTTGGGATTCAGACTGTCTCTCCTTACTCCTCAGCTTGCAGACAGCCTATTGTGGGATCTTGTGATTGTGTAAGTTAATACTTAACTCCCAAATACAACCACACAACCAGGTAGAAACTGAAAAATGTTCTCCTATATCACTCTTTAGTACATAATGAAATTAAAGTAGAAATCAAGAAGTTCTTTAAACAAATAAGAACAAAGATAAAATGTACCAGAATCCATGGGATGCAGCTAAAGCAGTGTTAAGAGGGAAATTTATAGCACTAAATGTACACATCAAAAAGCTAGAAAGACCTCAAGTTAGCAACCTAACATCACAACTAAAAGAACTAGAGAACCAAGAACAATCAAATGCCAAATTTAGTAGCAGACAAGAAATATTCAATATCAGAGTGGAAATGAAAGAGACAGAGACACAAGATTTCTGGAAAGATGGCTGAATAGGAACAGCTCTGGTACGCAGCTACCAGTAAGAGTGACACAGAAGACAGGTAATCTCCACATTTCCAACTGAGGTACCTGGTTTATCTCACTGGTACTGGTTTGGTAGTGGGTGCAGCCCAAGGAGGATGAGCTGAAGAGGGCAGGGTGGGGTGTCACCTCACTCTGGAAGTGCAAGAGGCCAGGGAACTCCCTCTCCTAGCCAAGGGAAGCCATTAGGAACTGTTCCTGGCACTCTGGCTCAGACACTGCACTTTTCCCACAGTTTTCACAACCCAGAGACCAGGAGATTACCTCTGCTGCCTACAACACCAGTTCCCCAGGTTTCCAGCATAAAACTGGGTGGCAGTTTGGGAAGACATTGAGCTAGCTGAAGCAGTTTTTTCCCGCCCATACCCCAGTGGTGCCTGGAATGCCAGTGAAACAGAACTGCTCATTCCCCTGAAAAAAGGGGCTGAAGCCAGGGAGCCAAGTAATCTGGCTTGGAGGGTCCCACCCCCATGAAGACCAGCAAGCTAAGACCCACTTGCTTGAAATTCTTGCAGTCAGCACAGCAGTCTGAGCTCCACCTGGGATGTTAGAGCTCAGAGTGGGGAGGGAAGTACAGCATTGCTGAGGCTCCAGTAGGTGGTTTTAACCTTGCCTGTGTAAACAAAGTTGCCAGGAAGTTTGCATAGCAACTAGATGGAGCCAATAGCAGCTCAGCAAGGCCACTGCAGGCAGATTGTGTCACTAGACTCCCTCCTTGCTGGGCAGGGTATCTCTGAAAAAAGGCAGCATCCTATCAGGGGCTTATAAATAAGTCCCAACTTCCTAGGACAGAGCACCTGGGAAAGGGGTGGTTGAGGGGTGGTTGTGGTTACAGCTTCAGCAGACTTAAAACATCCCTGCCTGGCAGCTCTGAAGGGAGCAACAGATCTCCCAGCACAGCACTTGAGTTCTGATAAAAGAAAGACTGCTTCATCAAGTGGCTCCATGATCCCTGTGTATCCTGACTGGGAGACACCTCCTAGTAGCGGCTGAGAAACACCTCATACATGAGAGCTCTGGCTGGCATCTCACGGATACCCTTCTGAGATGAAGTTACCAGAGGAAGAAACAGGCAGCAACCTTTGCTGTTCTGCAGCCCCCACTGGTGATGCTCAGGCAAGCAGGGTCTGGAGTGGACCTCCAGCAAACTCCAGCAGACCTGCAGCAGAGGGACCTGACAGAAGAAAAACTAAGAAACAGAAATAGTTTCAACATCAACAGAAAGGATGTCCACTCAGAGACCCCATCCAAAGGTCACCAACTTCAAAGACCAAAAATGGATAAATCCATGAAGATGGAAAGAAATCAGCAAAAAAAAAAAAAAAAAAAAAAAGGCTAATAACTCCCAAAACCAAAACACCTCTTCTCCTCCAAGGGAACGCAACTCCTCAGCAATAAGGGACCACAACTAGATGGATAATGAGTTTGATGAATTGACAGAAGCAGGCTTCAGAAGATGGGTAATAACAAACTTATCCAAGCTAAAGGAGCATGTTCTGACCCAATGCAAGGAAGCTAAGAAACTTGAAAAAAGGTTAGACAAAATGCTAACTAAAAGAACCAGTGTAGAGAAGAACATAAATGACTTGATGGAGCTGAAAAACAGCATGAGAAATGCGTGAAGCATACACAAGTTGCAATAGCCGAATTGATCAAGCAGAAGAAAGAATATTGGAGATTGAAAATCAACTCAATGAAATAAAGTGACAAGGCAAGATTAGAGAGAAAAGAGTGAAAAAAAAATGAACAAATCCTCCAAGAAATATGGGATTATGTGAGAAGACCAAATCTATGTTTGACTGGTTTACCTAAAAGTGATGAGGAGAATGAAATCAAGTTGAAAAACACTCTTCAGGATATTATCCAGGAGAACTTTCCTAACCTAGCAAGGCAGGCAAACATTCAAATTCAGGAAATACAGAGAACACCATAAAGATACTCCTCGAGAAGAGCAACTGCAAGACACATAATTGTCAGATTCACCAGGGTTGAAATAAAGAAAAAAAATGCTAAGGGCAGCCAGAGAGAAAGGTCAGGTTACCGACAAAGGGAAGCCTATCCGACTCATAGCCGATCTCTCAGCAGAGAGCCTACAAGAAAGAAGACAGTGGGGGCCAATATGCAACTTCTAAAAGAAAAGAATTTTCAACCCAGAATTTCATATCCAGACAAACTAAGCTTCATAAGCAAAGGAGAAATAAAATCCTTTTTGGACAACAAATGTTGAGAGATTTTGTCACCACCAGGCCTGTCTTACAAAAGCTCCCGAAGAAAGCCCAAAACAGGGAATGAAACTACCAGAACCAGCTGCTGCAAAAACATACCAAATTGAAAAGACCATCAACACTACAAAGAAACTGCATCAACTAATGGGCAAAACAACCAGCTAGCATAAACATGGTGGGATCAAATTCACATATAACAATATTAACCTTAAATGTAAATGGGCTAAATGCCCTAATGAAAAGACACAGACTGGCAAATTGATAGAGTCAAGACCCATTGGTGTGCTGTATTCAGGAGACCCATCTCACGTGCAAAGACACACATAGGATCAAAATAAAGGGATGGAGAAAGATTTACTGAGAAAATGGAAAGAAAAAAAAAAGGCAGGGGTCACAATACTAGTCTCTGACAAAACAGACTTTAAACAAATATCAAAAGAGACAAAGAAGGGCATTACATAATGGTAAAAGGATCAATGAAATAAGAGCTAACTATCCTGAATATATATGCACCCAAAACAGGAGCAAGCAGATACATAAAGCAAGTTCTTAATGACCTACAAAGAGACTTGGACTCCCACAAAATAACAGTGGGAGACTTTAAGAACCCACTGTCAATATTAGACAGAAAAACAAGAAAGAAAATTAGCTATGATATCCAGTATGTAAACTCAGATCTGGACCAAGCAGACCTAACAGACATCTACAGAATTCTCCACCCCAAGTCCACAGAATATACATTCTTCTCAGCACCACACCACACTTATTCTAAAATTGACCACATAATTGGAAGTATAACACTCTTCAGCAAATTCAGAAGCATAGAAATCATAACGAACAGTCCCTCAGACCACAGTGCAAACAAATTAGAATTCAGGATTAAGAAACTCACAGAAAACCACATAACTACAGGGAAACTGAACAACCTGCTCATGAATGACTACTGGATAAATAGTGAAATGAAGGCAGAAATAAAGATGTTCTTTGAAACCAATGAGAACAAAGAAAAAACACACCAGAATTTCTGGTACACATTTAAAGCAGTGTGTAGAGAGAAATTTATAGTACGAAATGCCCACAAGAGAAATGAGGAAAGATCTAAAGTTGACATTCTAATGTGACAATTAAAAGAACTAGAGAAGCAAGATCAAACAAATTCAAAAGCTAGCAGAAGACAAGAAATAAGATCAAAGCAGAACTGAAGGAGATAGAGACACAAAAAACGCTTCAAAAATCATTGGAGGAGCTGTATTTTTAAAAAGATCTACAAAATAGATCACTAGCCAGACTAACAAAGACTAGAGAGAAGAATCAAATAGATGAAATAAAAATGATAAAGGGGATATCACCACTGATCCCACAGAAATACAAACTACCAGAGAATACTATAAACACCTCTATGCAAATAAACCAGTAAACCTGGAAGAAATGCATACATTCCTAGACACTTACACCCTCCCAAGACTAAAACAGGAAGAAGTTGAATCCCTCAATAGACCAATAAAATATTGTGAAACTGAGGTAGTAATTAATAGCCTACCAACCAAAAAAAGTCTAGCAACAGACAGGTTGACAGATGAATTCTACCAAAGGTACAAAGAGGAGCTGGTACCATTCCTTCTGAAATTATTCCAAACCACAGAAAAAGAGGGAATCCTCCCTAACTCATTTTATGAGGCCAGCATCATCCTGATACCAAAATCTGGCAGAGACACAACTGAAAAAGAAAGTTTCAGGCCAATATACATGATGAACATTGATGTGAAAATCCTGAATAAAATACTGATAAACCGAATCCACCAGCACATCAAAAAGCTTATCTATCATGATCAAGTCAGCTTCATCCCTGGGATGCAAGGCTGTTTCTACATACACAAGTCTATAAACACAATCCATCACATAAACAGAAGCAAAGACAAAAACCACATGCTTATCTCAAGAGATGCAGAGAAGGCCATCAACAAAATTCAACAGACCTTTATGCTAAAACCCCTCAAAAACTAGGTATCAATGAAATGTATCTCAAAATAATAAGAGCTATTTATGACAAACCCACAGCCAATATCATACTGAATGGGCAAAAACTGAAAGCATTTCCTTTGAAAGCCGGCACAAGACAAGAATGCCCTCTCTCACCACTCCTATTCAAAATAGGAAGTTCTGGCCAGAGCAATCAGACAAGAAAAAGAAATAAATGGCATTGAATTAGGAAAAGAGGAAGTCAAATGTCTCTACTTGCAGATGACATGTTTGTATATTTAGAAGACCCCATCGTCTCAACCCAAAATCTCCTTAAGCTGATAAGTAACTTCAGCAGTTTCAGGATACAAAATCAATGTGCAAAAATCACAAGCATTCCTATACACCACTAACAGACAAACAGAGAGCCAAATCACAAGCGAACTGCCATTCACAGTTGTTACAAAGAGATTAAAATACCTAACAACTAACAAGGGATGTGAAGGACCTCTTCAAGACGAACTACAAACCACTGCTCAAGGAAATAAGAGAGGACACAAACAGATGGAAAACATTACATGCTCATGGTTAGGAAGAATCAAAATAGTGAAAATGGCCATACTGCCCAAAGTAATTTATAGATTCAATGCTATCCCCATCAAGCTACCACTGACTTTCTTCACAGAATTGGAAAAAATATCTTAAACTTCATATGGAATCAAAACAGCCCACATAGCAAGGACAATTCTAAACAAAAATAAAACAAAACAACAACAACAAAAACAAACAAAACCAAAAAGAAAAACAAAAAAAACAAAGCTGGAGGCATCACACCACCTGACTTCAAACTGTACTACAAGGCTACAGTAATCATAACAGCATAGTACTGTTATCAAAACAGATATATAGACTAAGGGAACAGAACAGAGGTCTCAGAAATAATGCCACATATCTACAACCATCTGATCTTTGACAAACCTGAAAAAAGCAAGCAATTGGGAAAGGATTCCCTATTTAATAAATGATGTTGGGAAAACTCGCTAGCCATATGCAGAAAGCTGAAACTAAACCTCTTCCTTACACCTTATACAAAAATTAACTGAAGATGGAGTAAAAATTTTAATGAAAGACCTAAAACCACAAAAACTCTAGAAGAAAATCTAGGCAATACCATTCAGGACATAGGCATGGTCAAGAACTTCATGACTAAGACTCCAAAAGCAATGGCAACAAAAGCCAAAATAGACAAATGAGATGTAATTAAACTAAAGAGCTTCTGCACAGCAAAAGAAACTATCATTACAGTGAACTGGCAATCAGTAGAGTGGGAATTTTTTTTTTGCAATCTCTGCATCTGACAAAAGGCTAACATCCAGAATCTACAAAGAACTTAAATAAATTTATAAGAAAAAAAAAGAAACAACCCTATCAAAAAGTGGGTGAAGGATAGGAACAGACATTTCTCAAAAGAAGACATTTATGCAGCCAAGAAACACATGAAAAAAAGCTCATCATCACGGGTCATTAGAAAAATGCAAATCAAAACCACATTGTGATATCATCTCACACCAGTTAGAACTAGAATCATTAAAAAACCAGGAGACAAGATGCTGGAGAGGATGTAGAGAAATAGAAATGCTTTTACTGTTGGTGAAAGAATAAATTCATTCAACCATTGTGGATACAGTGTGGTGATTCCTCAAGAATCTAGAACTAGAAATACCATTTGACCCAGCAATCTCATTAATGGGTATATACCCAAAGGATTACAAATCATTCTATTATAAAGACACGTGCACAAGTATGTTTACTGTGGCACTGTCCACAATAGTAAAGACTTGGAACCAACCCAAATGTCCATCAGTGATAGACTGGATTAAAAAAAAATGTGGCACATATATACAATGGAATACTATGCAGCCATAAAAAAGGATGAGTTCATGTCCTTTGCAGGGACATATATAAAGCTGGAAGCCATTCTCAGCAAAATGAACAAAGAAAACCAAACACTGCATGTTCTTACTCATAAGTGTGTGTTGAAAAATGAGAACACATGGACACAGGGAGTGGAACATCACACATTGGGGACTCTCAGGGCATGGGATGCTAAGGGAGGCATAGCAGTGGGTGGGGGAAAAGTGGAGGGATAGCATTAGAAGAAATATCTCATGTAGATGATGGGGCGATGGATGCAGCAAACCACCATGACAAATGTATACCTATGTAACAAACCTGCATGTTCTGCAGTTGTACCCCAGAACTTAAAGTGTAATAATTAAATAATAATAATGATAATAAATATAGAACCAAAAGCATTGGCAACAAAAGCCAAAATAGACAAATGGGACCTAATCAAACTTCAGAGCTTCTGCACAGAAAAACAAACAGTCATTAGAGTGAATTGGCAACCAAAAGAATGGGAAAAAATTTTTGCAATCTACCCATCTGACAAAGGGCTAATATCCAGAATCTACAAAGAACTAAAATAGATTTACAAGAAAAAAAACAAACAAGCCCATTGAAAAGTTGGTGAAGGATATGAACAGACACTTTACAAAAGAAGACATATATGAGGCCAACAAACATGAAAAAATGCTCATCGTCACTGGTCATTAGAGAAATGTAAATCAAAACTACATTGAGATACCATCTCATGCCAGTTAGAATGGCGATCATTAAAAAATCTGGAGACAACAGATGCTGGAGAGGATATGGAGAAATAGGAACACTTTTACACTGTTGATGGGAGTGTAAATTAGTTCAACCACTGTGGAAGACAGTGTGGCAATTCCTCAAGGACTTAGAAATAGAAATTCCATTTGACCCAGCAATCCCACTACTGGGTATATATCCAAAGTATTATAAATCATTCTATTATAACGATGCATGCACACGAATGTTCATTGCAGCACTGTTTACAATAGCAAAGACCTGGAACCAACCCAAATGCCCATCGATGATAGACTGGACAGGGAAAATGTGGCACATATACACCATGGAATACTATGCAGCCATAAAAGACGATGAGTTCGCGTCCTTTGTAGGGACATGAATGAACCTGGAAACCATCATTCTCAGCAAACTGACACAAGAACAGAAAATCAAACACCGCATGTTCTCACTCATAGGCGGGTGTTGAACAATGGGAACACACAGACACAGGGAAGGGAGCATCACACACTGGGGTCTGTTGGGGGGAACTAGGGAAGGGACAGCAGGAGTTGGGGATTTGGGGAGGGATAACATGGGGAGAAATGCCAGATATAGGTGATGGGGAGGAAGGCAGCAAACCACACTGTCATGTGTGTACCTATGCAACAATCTTACATGTTCTTCACATGTACCTCAAATCATAAATGCAATTAAAAAAATATATATATAAAATGCAAAAAAAAAAAAAAAAAAAAAAAGAGATAGAGACACAAAAAACCTTCAGAAAACAAACCCAGGGTCTGGATTTTTGAAAACAGTAATAAAATAGAGTGCTATCTAGACAAACAAAGAAGAAAAGAGAGATTATTAAATAAACACAATCAGAAGCGATAAGAAGAATAACACCATTGACCCCACAGAAATACAACCAACCATCGGATAACACTATAAACACCTCTATATACGTAAAGTAAAAAATATAGAAGAAATAGGTGATTTCCTGGGCACATACCCCCCTCCCAGGGCAGAACTAGGAAGAAAGTGAATCCCTGAATAGGCCAATAATGAGTTTTAAAATTGAGGCAGTAATAAATAGCCTACCAACCAAAAAAATTCTAGGACCAGGATTCACAGCATATTTCTACCAGAGATGCAAAGAAGAGCTGGTACCATTCCTACTGAAACTATTCCAGTAAATTGAAAAGGAGGGACTCCTCCCTACTTTATTCTATGAAGTCAGCATAATCCTGATACCCAAAAATGGCAGAGATACAACAAAAAAGAAAAGCTTCAGGCCAATATCCTTGATGACATCGATGCAAAAATCCTCAACAAAATACTGGCAATCCAAAACCAGCAGCACATCAAAAAGCTTATCCACCATGATCAAGTTGTCTTTCTACCCAAAATACAAGGTTGGTTCAACATACACAAATAAAAAAATATAATTCATCACATAAACAGAAGACAAAAACCATGATTATCTCAATAGATGCAAAAAGGCCTTCAATAAAATTCAACATCCCTTCATGTTAAAAACTCTCAATAACTTAAATATTGAAGGAATATACCTCAAAATAATAAGAGCCATAAATGACAAACCTACAACCAATATCATACTGAATAAGAAAAAGCTGGAAGCATTCGCCTTGAAAATTGGCACAACACAAGAATGCCCTCTCACCATTCCTATTTAACATAGTATTAGAAGTTCTGACTAGAAAATTAGGCAAGAAAAAGAAGTAAGGCATATTCAAATAGGAAGAGAGGAAGTTAAACTATCTTTATTTGCAGTTGACCTGATTCTATATGTAGAACACCCCAGCGTCTCAGCCCCAAAACTTCTTAAGCTAATAAGGAACTTCAGAAAAGTCACAAGATACAAAAATCAATGTGCAAAAATCACTGGCATTCCTATACACCAACAACACGCAAATTAAGAACCAAATCATTTATGAACTCCCATTAAAAATTGCAACAATAAGAATATAAAATTCTTAGGAATATAGCTTACAAGGGAATTAAAGGACCTCTTCAAGGAGAGCTACAAACCACTGCTCAAATAAATCAGAAATGACACAAACAAGTAGAAAAACATTCCATGCTCACGGATAGGAAGAATCAATATTGTGAAAATAAACACACTGCCCAAAGCAATTTATAAATTCAATGCTATTTCCATTAACCTACCTCTGACATTCTTCACAGAATTAGGAAAAAAAAAACTATTTTAAAATTCATAGAGAACAAAAAAAGAGCTTGGATAGCCAAGGCAATCCTAACCAAAAACAATAAAGTTGGAGGCATCATATTACAAGACTCTGAACCATACTACAAGGCGACAGTAATCAAAAACAGCATGGTATTGCTACAAGAACAGACACATAGACCAATAGAACAGAATAGAGAACCCAGAACTAAAACTATACATCTACCACCAACTGATCTTTGACAAAGCTGAGAAAAACAAGCAACGGGGAAAGGATTCCATGTTTAATAAATGGTGCTGGAAGAACTGGGCAGCCATAAGCAAAAAATTGAAACTGGACCTCTTCCTTACAACATATACACAAATCACCTCAAGATTGATTAAAGACTTAAAAATAAAACTCAAAATTATAAAATCCCTATAAGAAAACCTAGGCAACACCATTCAGAACATAGACATGAACAAAGATTTTATGATGAAGATGCCAAGAGCTATTGCAGCAAAAGCAAAAATTGACAAATGGGATCTAATTAAAGAGCTCCTACACAGCAAAAGAAACTATTATTAGGGTAAACAGACAACCTACAAAATAGGGTAAATTTTTTTGCAATCAATCCATCTGACAAAGGTCTAATATCCTGCATCTATAAGGATCTTAAACCAATTTACAAGAGAAAACCAACCCCAATAATAATTGGGCAAAGGACATGAACAGACACCTCTCAAAAAAAGACATATATGCACCAAAAAAAAAAAAAACAACCATAAAAAATGCTCAATATCATTGTTCATTAGAGTAATGCAAATCAAAACCACAATGAGACCCTATCTCACACCAGTCAGAATGCCTATGATTAAAATGTAAACAACAACAACAACAACAACAACAACAAACAAAAACATGCTGGTAAGGTTGTGGAGAAAAAGAAAGGATTTTGCATTGTTGGTGGGAGTGTAAATTAGTTTAACCATTATGAAAGACAGTGCAGCAATTCTTCAAATACCTAGAGGCAGAAATACCACTTGACCCAGCAATCTCAGTGGGAATAAGCCCAAAGGAAAATAAATCATTCTATTATAAAGATATAAGCATGCATATGTTAATCACAGCATTATTCACAATAGCAAAGACAGAATCAATGGAATCAACAGAAATACCTATCAGTGATAGACTTGATAATGTGGTATATATGTACCATGGAATATTATGCAGCCAAGAAAAGAAATGAGATTGTGTCCTTTGAAGGGTCATGAGTAAAGCTGGAGGCCATTATTCTCAGCAAATAACACACGAAGAGAAAACCAAATACCCACGTTCTCACTCATAAGTTGGTGCTGAATGATGAGAACACATGGACACAGTGGGGAACAACACACTGGGTCCTGTCAGAGGGTGAGAGGTGATAATGGAGGGCATCAGAAATAATAGCTAATGGATGCTGGGCTTAATACCGAGGTGATGGAGTGACCTATGCAGCAAACCACCATGTTGCACATTTACTTATGTAACAAATCCGTAAATTTTGAACATGTACCCTTGAACTTAAAACAGAAGAAAAACCTGGCAGAGACTCAACAACAAAAGAAAACTTCAGGCCAATATCCATGATGAACATAGAAGCAAAAATCTTCAATAAAATATTGGCAAACCGATTGCAACAGCACATGAAAAAGCTTATCCATCTTGATCAAGTAGGCTTCATCCCAGGGATGCAAGGCTGGTTCTACATATGCAAGTCTATAAACGTAATTCACCATATAAACAGAACCAAAGACAAAAACCACATGATTATCTCAACAGATGCAGAGAAGTCCTTAAACAAAATTCAACAGTCCTTTATGCTAAAAACTCTCAATAAATTAGGTATTGATGGAATGTATCTCAAAATAATAAAAGCAAGGTATGACAAACCCACAGCTAATATCATCCTGAATGGGCAAATATTGGAAGCATTTCCTTTGAAATCCGGCATCAGACAAGGATGCCCACTCTCACCACTCCTATTAAATATAGTATTGGAAGTTCTAGCTAGAACAATCAGGACAGAAAAAGAAATAAAGAGTATTCAATTAGGAAAGAAGGAAGTCAAATTATCTCTATTTGCAGACAACATGTTTGTATATTTAGAAGAACCTATTGTCTCAGCCCCAAATCTCCTGAAACTGATAAGCAAAATTCAGCAGTCTCAGGATACAAAATTAATGTGCAAAAATTACAAGCATTCCTATACACCAATAACAGGCTTAAAGAGAGCCAAATCAAGAAAAAACTGCCATTCACAATTACTACAAAGAGAATAAAATATCTAGGAATACAACTAACAAAGAATATAAAGGACCTCTTCAAGGAGAACTAAAAACTAATGCTCAATGAAATAAGAGTGGACACCAACAGATGGAGAAACATTCCATGCTCATGGTTAGGAAGACTCAATATTGTGAAAATGGCCATATTGCCCAAAGTAATTTAAGGTTCAATGCTATCCCCATGAAGCTACCAATGACCTTCTTCGCAGAACTGGAAAAAACCATCTTAAACTTCATATGGAACCAAAAGAGAGCCCGCATAGCCAAGTTAATTCTAAGCAAAAAGAACAAAGCTTGAGGTATCAGGCTACTTGACTTCAAATTATACTACAAGGCTACAGTAATCAAAACAGCATGGTACTGGTACCAAAACACAGATATAGACCAATGGAACAGAACAGATGCCTAGAAGGCAATGTCACACATCTACAGCCATCGGATCTTTGACAAACCTGACAAAAAAAAGCAACAGGGAAAGGATTTCCTGTTTAATAAATGGTGTTGGGAAAACTAGATAGCAGTGTGCACAAAGCAGAAACTGGACCCCTTCCTGACACCTTACACTAAAATTAACTCCAGATGGATTAAACACTTAAACATAAGACCTAAAACCATAAAAACCTTAGAAGAAAACCTAGGCAAAACCATTTAGGATATAGGCATAGGCAAGGACTTCATGACTAAAACACCTAAAGCATTGGCAACAAAAGCCAAAATAGACAAATGGGATCTAAGTAAACTCCACAGCTTCTGCACAGAAAAAGAAACAATCATTAGAGTGAACCAGCAACCAACAGAACAGGAAAAAATTTTTGCAATCTACCCATCTGACAAAGGACTTATACCCAAAATCTACAAAGAACTAAAACAGATTTACAAGAAAAAAAAAAAAAAAAACCAAAAAACAAACACATTCAAAAGTGGGCAAAGGATATGAACAGACACTCTTCAAAAGAAGACATATGTGAGGCCAACAAACATATGAAAAAATGGTCATCAGACGGATCCAAGAAGGCTGATCAGGAGCAGCTCAGGATTGCAGCTCCCAGGGAAAGTGCAGAGGGTGAGTGGACATCGCATTTACAGACAGATTTTTATTGCCCACAGACCAGAAGATTCCCAGGCGGAGGAGCCCCATGGGTTGCCAGTGCAGCTGTTTTGGCCAGCGCAGCTGTTTTGGCCAGCACGGCGGGTCTCCGCACAAAATACACGGGTCCAGGCGCTGTTTTAGCTGGCGATTGGAGCTCCTGGGAGACAGACTCACCCAATCAACTCATAAAAAAGGGGACTGAAACAGGGAGCCAGGTCAGGAGATTCCTGAGCAAAAAAGTGCCACAAATCTCAGCGCGGCTGTTTCAGTCGATGCAGTGGGTGGCCGCATGGGAAATCACACAGATCCCAGGGCCTTTTCAACAGGCAACTGGAACACCTGGGAGACAAAGTCACCTGTTCGACTGAAAAAAAAAAAGGGGGGGTCTGAGGCAGGGAGACAGGTGATCAGGCTCGACTGGTCCCACCCCCACAAAAAAAAGAGCAATCTGAAACCCTCTGAATTGAGAGCTTCACAGCAAGCACAGCTGAACCCGGGATGGTCCAGCTTTGAGGGGGAGGAGCGTCCGACATAATGGAGGCAGTCCACCACTACGGAGGTAGTTCACCATTGCTGAGGCAGCCCATCATTGCTGAGGCAGCCCGCCATTACAGAGAGTGTCTGTCATTACAGAGGGGGGTCCCCACTGCCGAGGTAGGTCTAACTATATCCATATAAACAGGACTGCAGTGAAGTTCACATGACAGCTAGGCAGAGCCCACAGCAGCTCAGCAAAGTCTCTGCAGGCAGACAGTGACTAGGCTGCCTCCTCGCTGGGCAGGGCAGCCCTGAAAAAAGGCAACAGCATGACAGAAACTTATAAATAAAGCCCTACATCCCCAGGGCAGAGAACCTGGGGGAAAAAAAAGGCATTTATGAGTTCTACTTCAGCAGACTTAAACGTACCTGCCCAGCAGCTCTGAATGAACAACAGAGCTCACAGCTCAGCACTTCAGCTCCTATAAAGGACAGACTGTCTCCTCAAGCAGCTCCCCAACACCCATATATCCAGAGTCACCTCATAAAGGGGAGGTCAGGCTGACATCTGGCAGGTATCCTTCTGGGATAAAGATAGCAGAAGAAGAAAGTGGCAGCAACCCTTACTGTTCTGCAGCTGCTGCAGGTGATCCCCAGGCAAGCAGGGCCTGGAGTGAACCTCAGCAGTCCTACAGCAGAGGGGCCTAAATGTTAGAAGGAAAACTAAGAAACAGAAAGAAATAACTTCATCATCAACAAACTGGATGTCCACTCAGAGACCTAATCTGAAAGTCAACAACTACAAAGATGACAGGTGAATAAATCCATAAGGATGGGAAGAAACCAGTGCAAAAAGCATGAAAATACCCGAAACCAGAATGCATCTCTCCCTACAAGGGATCACAGCTCCTCACCAGCAAGGGAACAAGGTTGGATGGAGAATGAGTGTGATGAATTGACAGAAACAGGCTTCAGAAAGTGAATAATAAGAAACTTCTCTGAGCTAAAAAAACATGTTCTAACCCAATGCAAAGAAACTAAGAACCTTGAAAAAAGATTTGATGAAATGCTAATGAGAATAAACAACTCAGAGAGGATTATAAGTGAACTGATGGAGCTGAAAAAAACAACATGAGAACTTTGTGAAGCATACACAAGTTTCAACAGCCAAATTGACCAAGCAGAAGAAAGGATATCAGATGTCGAAGATCAACTCAATGAAATAAAATGAGAAGGTAAGATTAGAGAAAAAAGGGTAAAAAGGAACGAACGAAGTCTCCAAGAAATGTGGGACTATGTGAAAAGACATAATCTATGTTTGACAGGTGTACCAGAATGTGACGGAGAGAATCAATCCAAGCTGGAAAATACTCTTCAGGATATTATCCAGGAAAACTTCGCCAACCTAGCAAGTCAGGCCAATATTCAAGTCCAGGAAATACAGAGAACACCACAAAGATATTCCTCAAGAAGAGCAACCCCAACGCACATAATCGTCAGATTCACCAGGGTCGAAATGAAGGAGAAAATGCTAAGGGCAGCCAGAGAGAAAGGTCGGATTACCCACAAAGGGAAGCCCATCAGACTCACAGCAGATCTCTCAGCAGAAACCCTACAAGCCAGAAGAGAGTGGGGGCCAATATTCCACATCCTTAAAGAAAAGAACTTTCAACTCAGAATTTCATATCCAGCCAAACTAAGCTCATAATCGAAGGAGAAATAAAATCCTTTATGAACAAGCCAGTGCTCAGAGATTTCATTACCACCAGGCCTGCTTTACAAGAGCTACTGAAAGAAGCACTAAACATAGAATGGAACAACAAGTACCAGCCACTCCAAAAACACACCAAATGGTAAAGAGCATTGACACAATGAAGAAACTGCATAAACTAATGGGCAAAAAACCCAGCTAGCATCAAAACGGCAGTATCAAATTCACACATAACAATATTAACACTAAATGTAAATGGGCTAAATGCCCCAATCAAAAGACACAGACTGGCAAATTGGATAAAAAGCCAAAACCCATCAATGTGCTGTATTCAGGAAACCCATCTCACATGCGAGGATACACAAAGGCTCAAAATAAAGGGATGGAGGAAGATTTACCAAGCAAAAGGAGAGCAAAAGAAAAGCAGGAGTTGCAATTTTCGTCTCTGATAAAACAGACTTTAAACCGACAAAGACCAAAGGAGACAAAGAAGGAAATTACACTGTGGTAAAAGAATCAATGCAAGGAGAGCTAACGATCCTAAATATATACGCACCTAATGTAGGAGCACCCAGATACATAAAGCAAGTTCTTAATGACTTACAAAGAGACTTAGACTCCCACACAATAATAGCGGGAGACTTTAACACCCCATTGTCAATATTAGACAGATCAATGAGACAGAAAATTAACAAGGATATCCAGGACTTGAACTCAGAACTGGACCAAGCAAACCTAATAGACATTTACAGACCTCTCCACCCTAAATCCACAGAATATACATTCTTCTCAGCACCACATCACACCTACTCTAAAATTGACCACATAATTGGAAGTAAATCACTCCTTAGCAAATGCAAAAGAATGGAAATCATAACAAACAGTCTCTCAGACCACAGTGCAATCATGTTAGAACTCAGAATTCAGAAACTAAATCAGAACCTCACAGCTTCATGGAAACTGAACAACTGGCTCTTGAATGTTGACTGGATAAAAAATGAAATGAAGGCAGGAAATAAAGATGTTTTTCAAAACCAACGAGAATGAAGACACAACATACGAGAATCTCTGGGACACATTTAAAGTAGTGTCTAGAGGAAAATATATAGCAATCAATGCCCGCATGAGAAGCAAGGGAAGATCGAAAATCGATACCCTATCGTCAAAATTGAAAGTGCTAGAGGAGCAAGATCAAAAACTCAAAACCTAGCAGAAGACAAGAAATAACTAAGATCAGAGTGGAACTGAAGGAGATAGACACAAAAAAAAACCCTTCAAAAAATCAATAAATTCAGGAGCTAGTTTTTTGAAAATATCAAAAAAATAGACCACTAGCCAGATTAAGAAAAAAGAAAAGAGAGGATAATCAAATAGATGCAATAAAAAATGATAAAGGGGATATCACCACAGATTACACAGAAATACAAACCATCATTAGAGATTATTACAAGCAACTCCAACTCTATGCACATAAATTAGTAAACCTGGAAGAAATGGATAAATTCCTGGACACTTGCATCCTCCCAAGCCTAAACCAGAAAGAAGTTGAAACTCTGAATAGACCAATAACAAGGGCTGAAGTTGAGGCAGCAATTAACAGCCAACAACCCAAAAAAAAGCCCAGGTCCAGATGGGTTCACAGCGGAATTCTACCAAACATGAAAAGAGGAGTTGGTACCATTCCTTCTGAAACTATTCCAAACAATACAAAAGGAGAGAATCCTTCCAAAATCATTTTATGAGACCAACACCACCTGGAGACAACAGATGCTGGAGAGGATGTGGAGAAATAGGAACACTTTTATACTGTTGGTGGGAGTGTAAATTAGTTTAACCATTGTGGAAGACAGTGTGGCGATTCCTCAAGGACATAGAAATAGAAATTCCATTTGACCCAGCAATCCCATTACAGGGTATATATCCAAAGGATTCTAAATCGTTCTACTACAAGGGCACATGCACACAAACATTCATTGCGGCACTGTTTATAATAGCAAAGACCTAGAACCAACCCAAATGCCCATCAATGATAGACTAAACAGGGAAAATGTGGGACATATACACTATGGAATACTATGCAGCCATATAAAACGACGAGTTTGTTTCCTTTGCAGGGACATGGATGACCCTGGGAACCATCCTTCTCAGCAAACTGACACAAGAACAGAAAATCAAACATGGCATATTCTCACTCATAGGTGAGTGTTGAACAATGAGAACACACAGACACAGGGAGGGGAGCATCACACACTGGGATCTGTAGGGGGGATATAGGGGAGGGACAGCAGTGGGTGGGGAGTTGGGGAGATAGCATGGGGAGAAATGCCAGATATAGGTGATAGGGAGGACGGCAGCAAATCGCACTGCCATGTGTGTACGTATGCAACAATCTTGCATGTTCTTCACATGTACCCCAAACCCTGAAATGCAATTAAAAAAAAAAAGAAAAATACTCATCATCACTGGTCATTAGAGAAATGTAAATCAAAACTATATTGAGATACCATCTCATGCCAGTTAGAATGGCAATCGTTAAAAATTCTAGAGAGAACAGATGGTGGAAAGGATGTGGAAAAAATAGGAACACTTTTACACTATTGGTGAGAGTGTAAATTAGTTCAACCATTGTGGAAGACAGTGTGGTGATTCCTCAAGTGCATAGAAATAGAAATTCCATTTCACCTAGCAATCCCATTACTCGGTATACACCCAAAGGATTATAAATCATTCTATTATAAGAACACATGCACATGTATGTTTACTGCAGCACTGTTTACAACAGCAAAGACTTGGAACCAATCCAAATGCCCTTCGATGATAGACTGGACAGGGAAAATGTGGCAGATATACACCATGGAATACTATGCAACCATAAAATATGATGAGTTCATGTCCTTTGTAGGGACATGGATGAACCTGGAAACCATCATTCTCAGCAAAGTGACACAGGAACAGAGAATCAAGCACCACATGTTCTCTCTCATAGGGAGGTGTTGAACAATGAGAACACATGGACACAGGGAGGGGAGCCTCGTGCACTCAGTTCTGGAGGGGGAGACTAGGGGAGGCACAGTGGGGGCTGGGGAGTTGCAGAGGGATAACATGGGGAGAAATGCCAGATATAGGTGATAGGGATGGAGGCAGCAAACCACATTGCCATGTATGTACCTATGCAACAATCCTGCCTGTTTTTACATGTATCCTAGAACCTAAAATGTAGTAATATATATATATATATATATATATATATATATATATATATATGTATATATATATTTATGTATATGCCAAATAAAGTCAAAATGAAAAAGGAGACACTACAAGGGATACTGCAGAAATAAAAAGAATCATTAGAGACTGTTATGAACTATATGCCAACAAATTGGAATATCAAGATAAAATAGACAAATTCTTTGACAAATATGATCTACCAAGACTGAATCAGAAAGAACACTAAAACCTCAACAGACAAATAATGTGTAAAGAGATTCATTCACCAATAAACATCTTAAAACAACAAAATGACCAAAACTGAATGGCTTTATGGCTGAATTCTGCCAAATTTTTAAAGAACCGATAACAATTCATCTCAAATTACTCTAAAAAATTTAAGACAAAGACATACTTCCTAATTCATTCCACAAGGTCCGCATTAACCTGACACCAAAGCCAGACAAAAATATAAGATAAAAAGTACAGGCTAATATACCTCATGAACATAAATGCAAAAGTCCTCAACAAAATACTAGCAAAATGAACATCTAGCAACACAACAAAAAGATAAATACCAGGATCAAGTGGGATTTATCCCAGGAAAGTGAGAATAGCTTAACATACACAATCAGTAATATCAACAAAATAAAAGAGTAAAAATACGTGATCATCTTAATTGTGCAGAAAAGGCATTCAATAAAATTCAACAACTCTTCAAAGTAAAAACTCTCAGCAAAGTGAGTACAGAAGGAACATATCTCAAAACAATAATGCCCATATATGATAAACCCATAGCTAACATCATACTAAATAAGAAAAAAAATGAAAGTGTTTCCTTTAAGATCTTGAACAAGACCAGGATGCCCACTTTCACCATTTTGATCAAAATTTTACTAGAAGTTTCAGCCATAGCAATAAGGCAAGAGAAAGAAATATAAAGCAATGAAGCAGAAAGAAAGAACTCAAATTGTCCTATTTGCAGATGACACGATCATATATAATTAGGAAAGCCTAAAGACGTTACCAAAATATTTCAAATTCAGTAAAGTTGCAGGATACAAAATCAACACATGGATGTCAGTAGCCTATTTATATGCCAACAACAAACAATCTGAAAAAGAAATTTCTAAAAATGCCATTTACAATAGATATAAAAAAATTTTAGGAATACATTTACTCAAAGAGGAAAAGGGTTTCTAAAATGAAAATTATAAAACATTGATAACAGAAATTAAAAAGGGCACAAAAATATGGAACAACATCCCATGCTAATGGATTGGAAAAATTAATATTGTTAAAATGCTTACACTACCTGAAGCAATATACAAATTCAATGCATTTCCAATCACAATAAAAATTACATTCTTCACAGAAAGAGAAAATAATTCTAAAATGTGAATGAAAATACACAACATCCTGAATAAGCTAAGTAATCTTGCACAAAAAGAACAAAGCTGTAGGCACTAAAACAATTTTAAAATATACTACAAAGCTACAGTAACCAAAGCAGCATGACACTGACATAAAAAACAGATACACCAACAGGAGAGAACAGAGGAACCAGAAGTAAATCCACATATTTTACAGCCAATTGATTTTTTTTTCTTTTTAAGTTCTGGGATACATGTGCAGAATGTGCAGGTATGTTACATAAATATACATATGCCATGGTGGTTTGTTGCACCTATTGACCTGTCCTCTAGGTTCCCTCCCCTTGCTGCACACCCAACAGGCCCCATTGTGTGTTGTTCCCCTCCTTGTGTCCATATGTTCTCATTGTTCAACTTCCACTTATGAGTGAGAACATGTTGTGTTTGGTTTTCTGATCCTCTGTTAGTTTGCTGAGGATGATGGCTTCCAGCTTCACCCATGTCCCTGCAAAGGAAATAATCTCATTTCCTTTTATGGCTCCATAGCATTCCATGGTGTATTATGTACCAATTTTGTTTATCCTGTTTATCACTGATGGGGATATTGGTTGGTTCCATGTCATTGCTATTGTATGTAGTGGTGCAAGAAACATACGTGTGCATGTATCTGTATAAAAGAATGATTTCCATTCCTTTGAATATATACCCAGTAATGGAATTGCTGGGTCAAATGGTATTTCTGGTTCTAGGTCCTTGGGGAATCACCACACTGTCTTCAACAATGGCTGAACTAATTTACATTTCCACCAATAATGTAAAAGCATTTCTATTTCTCCACCACTTCACCAACTTCTGTTGTTTCTTAACTTCTAAATAATTGCCATTCTGACTGGCATGAGACAGTATCTTATTGTGGTTCTCATTTGCATTTCTGTAATGATCAGTGATGTTGAGCTTTTTGTCATATGTTTGTTGGCTGCATAAATGTCTTCTTTTGAATAGTGTTTGTTCATATCCTTTGCCCACGTTTTGATGGCATTTTTTCTTGTAAATTTAAGTTCCTAGTAGATTCTGCTTATTAGACCTTTGCCAGATGGGTAGACTGCAAAAATTTTCTCCCATTCTGTAGGTGGCCTGTTCACTCTGATAATTTCTTTTGCTGTGCAAAAGCTCTTTAGTTTAATTAGATCCCATTTGTCAATTTTGGCTTTTGTTGCAATTGCTTTTGGTGTTTATGTCATGAAGTCTTCGCCTATGCCTATGTCCTGAATGGTATTACCTAGGTTTTTTTCTAGGATTTTTATGGTTTTGAGTTTTACATTTTAGTCTTTATTCCATCTTAATTTTGTATAAGGTGTAAGGAAGGGGTCCAGTTTCAGTTTTCTGCAAATGGCTAGCCAGTTCTCCCAGCACAATTTATTGAATAGAGAATCTTTCATCATTGCTTGTTTTTGTCAGGTTCATTGAAGAACACATGGTTGCAGATGTGTGGTGTTATTTCTAAGGTCTCTGTTCTGTTCCATTGGCCTATATGTCTATATGGTACCAGTTCCATGGTGTTTTGGTTACTGTAGCCTTGTATTATAGCTTGAAATCAGGTAGTGTGATGCCTCCAGCTTTGTTCTTTTGCTTAGAATTGTCTTGGCTATATGGGCTCTTCTTTGGATCTATATAAAATTTTAAAGCAGTTCTTTTTTTTTTTTTTCTAATTCCGTGAAGAATGTCAATGGTAGTTTGTTGGGAATAGCATTGAATCTATAAATTACTTTGGGCAGTACGGCCATTTTCATAATATTGATTCTTCCTATCCATGAAAATGGAATGTTTTCCATTTGTTTGTGTCCTCTCATTTCCTTGAGCCATAGTACTCCTTGAAGAGGCTCTTCAAATCCCTTGTTAGCTGTATTCCTAGATATTTTTACTCTCTCTGTAGCAATTGTGAACGGGAGTTAATTCATTATTTGGCTTTCTGCTTGTCTATTGTTGATGTAGATAAATGCTTGTGATTATTGCACATTGATTTTGTATCCTGAGATTTTGCTGAAGTTGCATATCAGCTTAAGAAGTTTTGGGGCTGAGACAATAGGGTTTTCTAAATATACAATAATATCATCTGCAAAAAGACAATTTGACTTTCATCTTCCTATTTGAATATCCTTAATTTCTTTCCCTTGCCTAATTGCCCTGGCCAGAACTTCCAATACTGTGTTGAAAAGAAGTGGTAAGAGAGGACATCCTTGTCTTGTGTTAGTTTTCAAAGTAAATGCTTCCAGCTCTTGTCCATTAAATATAATATTGGCTGTGGGTTTGTCCCAAACAGATCATTATTCTGAGATATGTTTCATCAATACCTAGTTTGTTGAGAGTTTTAACATGAAGGAATGTGAAATTTTATTAAAGGCTTTTTCTGCATCTATTGAGATAATCATGTGGTTTTGTCTTTGGTTCGCTTTATGTGATGGATTATGTTTATTGATTTGCATATATTGAACCAGTCTTGCATCACAGGGATGAAGCTGCCTTGATCATGGTGGGTAAGTTTTTGATGTGTTGTTGGATTTGGTTTGCCAGCATTTTATAGAGGATTTTTGCATCGATGTTCTTCAGGAATATTGGACTAAAGTTTCATTTTTTCAGGGTGTCTCTGCCAGGGTTTGGTATCAAGAAGATGCTGGCCTCATAAAATAGTGGGGGAGGGGTCCCTCCTTTTAAATTGTTCGAAATAGTTTCAGAAGGAATGGTACCAACTCTTTTTGTACTTCTGGTAGAATTCAGCTGTGAATCCATCTGCTCCTAGGCTTAAAAAAATTTTTTGTTGTTGTTGTTAGTACATTAATTACTGCTTCAATTTCAGAAGTTGTTACTGGTCTATTTAAGAATCCGACTTCTTCCTGGATTAGTCTTGGGAGGGTGTATGTATCCAGGAATTTATCAGTTTCTTCTAGATTTTCTTTACTTTTGTAGAGGTGTTTATAGTATTCTCTGATAATAATTTGTATTTCTGTGGGGTCAGTGGTGATATCCCCCTTATTATTTTTTATTGTGTCTGATTCTTCTCTTTTCTTTTTAGCGTGACTAGCAGTCTATGTATGTTGTTAATTTTTTTTTTTCAAAAACCAGCTCCTAGATTCATTAATTTTTTTTTTGAGGGTTTTTTGTTTCTGTCTCATTCAGTTCCACTCTGATCTTAGTCGTTTCTTGTCTTCTGCTAGCTTTTGGATTTGTTTGTTCTTGCTTTCCTAGTTCTTTTAACTCGACTTCAGATCTTTCCAGTTTTCTGAGGTGGGCATGTAGTGCTATAAATTTCCCTTAATGATGCTTTAGCTGTGTTCCAGAGATTCTGGTATATTGTCTCTTTGTTCTCATTGGCTTCAAAGACCTTGATTTCTGCCTTAATTTTGTCATTTCCCCAGAAATCATTCAGGATCAGGTTGTTCAATTTCTATGCAGTTGTGTGGTTTTGAGTGAGTTTCTTAATCCCGAGTTCTAATTTGATTGCACTGTAGTCTGAGAGACTGTTAATGATTTCTATTATTTTGCATTTGCTGAGTAGTGTTTTATTTCCAATTATGTGGTAAATTCTAGAATAAGTGCCATGTGGCACTGAGAAGAATGTATATTCTGCAGATTTGGCATGGAGAGTTCTGTAGATGTCTATTAGGACTTGATCCAGAGCTGAGTTCAAGTCCTGAATATCCTTGTTAATTTTTTGTCTTGTTGATCTGTCTAATACTGACTTCTGGGTGATAAGACCTCCCAGTATAGTTGTGTGGGAGTCTAAGTCTCTTTGTAGGTCTCTAAAGGCTTGTTTATGAATCTGGGTGCTCCTTTATTGGGTGCATGTATGTTTAGAATAGTTAACTTTTCTTGGTACATTGATCTCTTTACTGTTATGTAATGTTCTTCTTTGTCTGTTTGGATCTTTGTTGGTTTAAAGTATTTTTATCAGAGACTAGGATTGCAACCCATGCTTTTTTTTTTTTTTTTTTTCTCTCTATTTGCTTGGTAAATATTCCTGCTTCCCTTTATTTTAAGCCTATGTGTGTTTTTGCATGTGAGATGGGTCTTGACTCTTTACCCAATTTGCCAGTCTCTGTCTTTTAATTGGGGCATTTAGCTCTTTTACATTTAAGGTTAATATTGTTATATGTAAATTTGATGCTGTCATCATGGTCCTAGCTGGTTATTTTGCACACCAATTGATGCAGTTTCTTCACAGTGAAATTAGTCTTTATATTTTCACATGTTTTTGCAGTGGCTGGTACTAGTTTTTCCTTTCCACGTTTAGTGCTTCCTTCAGGAGCTCCTGCAAGGCAGGGCTGGTGGTGACAAAATCCCTTAGCATTTGCTTCTCTGGAAAATATTTTATTTCTCTTTCACTTATGAAGCTTAATTTGCCTGGATATAAAATTCTGGGTTGAAAAGTCTTTTCTTTAAGAATGTTGAATATTGCCCCCACTTTCCTCTGGCTTATAGGGATTTATGCTGAGAGATCCACTGTTAGTCTGATGGGCTTCCCTTCATAGCTTTCTCTCTGGCTGCCATTAACACTTTTTCCTTCATTTTGACCTTTGAGAATCTGATGATCATGTGTCTTGGGATTGATCTTCTCATGGAGTATCTTAGTGGTGTTCTTTGTATTTCTTGAATTTGAATGTTGTTCTGTCTTACTAGGTTAGAAAATTTCTCCTGGATAATATCTGGAAGTGTGTTTTCTAGCTTGTTTCCATTTTCCCTGTCTCCTTCAGGTACTCCAGTCAATCATAGGTTCAGCCTTTTTACATAGTCCCACATTTCTCTTAGGCTTTGTTCATTCCTTTTCATTCTTTTTTCTCTAATTTTGTATGCACACCTTATCTCAGGACGGTGGTCTTCAAACTCTGATATTTTTTCTTCCACTTGGTCAATTCAGCTATCGATACTTGTGTATGCCTCATGAAGTTTTGTGCTGAATGTTTCAGCTCCATCAGGTCATTTATGTTTCTCTCTAAAATAGTTATTCTAGTAAGCAACTCCTCTAACCTTTTATCTAGGTCTAGCTTCTTATCTTCTTTGCACTGGGTTAGAACATGCTCCTTTTACTCAGTGAAAGTTGTTATTACCCAACTTCTGAAGGCTACTTCTGTCAATTCATCCATCTCATCCTCTGTACAGTTCTGCGCCCTTGCTGGAGAGGCATTCAATCATTTGGAGAAAAAGAGGCACTCTAGTATTATGAGATTTCAGTGTTTTTTGTTTCTTTGTTTGTTGTTGTTGTTGCTGTTGTTGATTCTTTCTCATCTTCATGAGTTTGTCTAAGTTTCGATTTTTAGAGCTGCTGCCCCTTGGGTTTTCTGTTGGAACTTTTGTTGTTGTTGATGCTGTTGTTGTTGCTTTCTGTTTGTTTTTCTTTAAATGGTCAGGTCCCTCTTCTCTAGGGCTGCTGTGGTTTGCTGGGGGTTCCCTTCAGACACTATTCACCTGGTTCTCTTCCATGCCTAGAGGCTAGAGAACAGCAAGGTAGCGTGCCTATTACTTCCTTTGCGATCTCTGATCTTGAGGGGCACTGATCTCGAGGGCAATGCCAGTAAGATTGCTCCTGTATAGGGTGCCTGACAAATCTTGTTGGAGGGTCTCACCCAGCTGGGTGGCACAGGGGACAGAATCCATTTAATGAAGCACTTTTACTGTCCCTTGGTGGAGGGGGTGTCCCTCACTGGGCAGAAACCCACTCATCTAGGCTGCCTGGATTCCTTAGAACTAGAAGGAGGAAAGGCTAAGTCTGCTGCTCCACAGAGACTGTTGCCACCCCTCCCCCTAGGGGCTCAGGCCCAGGGAGATCAGAGTTCTGTCCCTGAGCCCCTGGCTGAAGCTGGTGGAGTTCCTGCAGGGAGGCCACACCCAGTGAGGAGAGATGGGTCAGTGTCAGGCCTGAAGAGGTGCTCTGGCCACAGTCTGCCACACAGCCAGTATGTTAGGCTGTGGGGGACATCTCTAGGGACGAAGCCATCCAGCCTCCCTGGCTCCAGCTGGGGAAAATTGTGGTCTTAAGCTATAGAGATGGCTGCCACCCTTCCCCAGCCCATGGAGCTTAGTGTGTTAGGCAGCTATGAGTCCCAGTGCTGGCTGTTGCCCCTCCCCTAGGGAGCTCAATCAGCTTAACAATCACCCACAGCTGTGGTGCTGGTCACCCCTCTCCCCAGGAACTCAGCAGGCTTAAGCAGATTCTAGTTGAGAGGCTGTTGAAAATCTGCATGGCTCAGATGTTGGAACCCTAGTCCCTGTGTTGGTTTACAATTGGGATTTGCCGATCCATGGGTTGCACAGTTTTATGGAAAAAGCATGGTTTCCCCAGATGGGTAACACGCTCACTCCCCAACTTCCTTCGGCCAACTGATTTTCAATGAAGGCACCAAAAACATTCCATGGGTAAAGTGTATCATCTTCAATAAATGGTACTGGGAAAACTGGATATCCATATACAGAAGAATGAAACTAGACTCCTATCTCTCACCACATACAAAAATCAAATAGAAATGCATTTTAGACTTAAATGTAAGATCTGAAACTACTAAAAGTTTGAGAAATGCTTGAAGGCATTGATCTGGTCAAAGATTTTATCAATAAAACTTTGAAAGTAAAAACAGACAAACGGGATTTCAACAAAGAAATAAAAGGCAAAAAATAAAAATAAAAAAGACAGAAGTGAAATTGTCTCTGTTTGCTTAAAACCTTATCCTATAAATAGAAAACCTGACAGATTCCACCAAAAAAACTGTTAGAGTTGATAAACAAATTCAGTAAATGTACAGTACACAAAATCAACATACAAATTTCAGTTGTGTTTCTATATACTACAAAGAAAGAAAGAAATTAAGAAAGCAATCCCATTTACAATAGCATCACAAAAATTTACACAGAATTAAAGTTCACTAAGGATGTGAAAGATCTGTATCCTGAAAACTACAAAACAAAGATAACAGAAACAGAAGAAAACAAATGGAAAGATATTTTGTGTTTGTGCATTGAAAAAATATTGTTAAAATGTCCATACTACCTAAAGTGACCGACACATTCAATACAGCCCCTATGAAAATTCCAATGTTATATTTCACAAAAACAGAAAAAGCATTTCCTAAAGTTCATTTGGAACCACAAAAAATTCCAAATAGCCAAACAGTCTTGAGAAAAAAGAACAAAGCTGGAGGCCTCATACTACCAAATTTCAAGATATATTACAAAGCTACCGAAATCAAAACTGCATGGCAACAGCATAAATAGAGACACATTAGACAATAGAACAGGATAGAGTGCCCAGAAATAAACTTGTGTTTATTCATGGTCAAACCATGGTCAATTGGTTTGACAAAGTTGCTAAGAAGACATAATAAAGGACAGTGTCTTCAGAAAATGATATTGGAACAACTGAGTATTCACATGCAGATGAATAAAATTAGGCCCATATCATACATAAAAATCAGCTCAGAATGGATTAAAGACTTAAATGTAAGACCTGAAAATATTAAACTACTAGAAGAAAACAGGGTAAAAACTCCATGACACTGATCTGGGTAGTAATTTCTTGTCAAAAGCACAGGCAACAAAAGCAGAAATAAATGAATAGGACTGCATCAACTAATAAGCCACTGCAGAGCAAGGAAAATAATTAACAGAGTGAAGAGACAATTCCATGGATTGGGAGAAAATATTTGCAAACCATACATCTGATGAGGCTAATATCCAAAGCATAAGAAACTCAAACTGTAAGAAAATAATCCAATTACCAAAAATAGGTGGAAGATCTCAATAGATACTTCTCAAAAGAAGACACAGATAGACAACAGGTATATGAAAAGGTGCTCAACATCACTAATCATCAGGGCAATTTAAATGAAAACCACAATGAGATATTACCTCACACCTATTAGAATGGCTACTCTGAAAAAAAAAAAAAGATAATAAGTGTTAGTGAGAATGTAGAATAAAGGGAATTCTTTGACACTGTTGACAGAAATGTAAATTAATACAGCTGTTATGGAAAACAGTATAGATGTTCCTCAAAAAACTAAAAATAGAATTCCCATATGATCCAGCAATCCTACTTCTGGATATATATCCAAAAATTTGAAATCAATATGTCAAATGAGTATCTGTACTCCCATGTTCATTGCAGCATTATTCACAGTAGCCAAGGTAGGCAGCAACCCAAGTGTTACTGTCAATGGACTAATGAATAAAGAAAACATGGCACATATGCAAGATGGAATTCTATGTAGCACTAAGAAAGGAAAATTCTATCATTTTTGACAATACCACGTGAAAGTCATTATGTTAAGTGATTTAAGCCAGGCACAGATAGATACTGTGTGATCTCACTTATATGTACAAACTAAAAAAATTGACCTCAAAGTAGAGAGTGGTATGGTGGTTACCAGTAAAAGGGGTTTGGGAAAGGTGAACAGTGAGATATTGGTCAAAGGATACAAAGTTTCAGTTAGATTAAGGCAGCAAATTAACAAAGATATATAGGGAACAAACTTAACAGGACCAAATGGACCTAATCAATATCTACAGAATTCCTCACTCCAAAACAACAGGACATACATTCTTCTCATTGCCACATGGCACATATTCTAAAACTGACCATACTATCAGACAAAACAATCCTCAGCAAATTAAAAAAAAAAAAAATACCAAGAACAATCTCAGACCACAGCACAATAAAAACAGAAATCAATACTGAGAAAATCACTTAAAACCATCCAGTTAGAGAGAAATTAAACCACCTGCTCCTGAATGACTTCTAGGTAAACAATGAAATTCAGGAAGAAATCAAGAAATTTTTTGACATTAATGAGAACATGATAATTATGTACCAGAATCTCTGGGACACAGCTAAGGTAGTGTTAAAAGGGAAATTTAGGCCAGGTGTGGTGACTCATGCCTATAATCCCAGGATTTTGGGAGGCCAAGGCAGGTGGATCACGAGGTCAAGAGATTGAGACCATCCTGGCCAATGTGGTGAAACCCTGTGTCTAATAAAAATACAAAAATTAACTGGGCATGGTGGCACGTGCTAGTAATCCCAGCTATTTGGGAGTCTGAGGCAGGATAATTGCTTGCACCAGGGAGTCGATGGTTGCAGTGAGCTGAGATTGCACCACTGCACTTCAGCCTGGCGACAGAGTAAGACTTTGTCTCAAAATAATAAAAAAAAAAAAAAAAAAAAAAAGAGAGAAATTTATAGCACTAAATGTCCACATTAAAAAGTTAGAAACATCTCAAATTAACAACCTAAACCACAAGTAGAAGAACTAGAGGAGCAAGAGCAAACTAACCCCAAAGCTAGCAGAAGACAAGAAATAACCAAAATCAGAGCTGAATTGAAGGAAAATCTAGACACAGAGAGAAGATCAACAAATCCAGGAGTGTCTTCTTTGAAAAAACTAGTAAGATAGATAGACCGCTTGTTAGAAAAAAACCGAAGATCAAAATAAACACAATTAGAAATAACAAAGGGGATAGTAGAAATGACGCATAAATACAAAAAGAATCCCATCAGAGAGTACTATAAACACCTTCATACATACAAACAAGAAAATTTGGAAGAAATGGACAAATTCCTACACACATACATCCTCTTCAGACTGAAGAAGGAAGAAAATGAATCCCTGAATGGACTAATAACAAGTTCCAAAACTGAATCAGCTGGCAGAGACACAACAGAAAAAGGCCAATATCCTTGATGAACATTGATGTAAAAATCCTCAACAAAATACTAGCAAACTGAATCCAGCACAGCAAAAGGCTAATCCACCATGATCAAGTCAGATTTATCCCTGAGATGCAAGCTTGGTTCAACATATGAAAATAAATAAATGTGATTCATCACATAAACACAATTAAAGACCAAAACCACATGATTATCTCAAGAGATGCAGAAAAGGCTTTAACATTTTTCCTACCATGTTAAAAACCTCCAATAAACTAGACCATATACTTTAAAATAATAAGACATATCTAGGACAAACCCCCAGACAACATCATACCAAATAATGGATAGAAGCTGGAAGCATTTCCCTTGAAAACTGGCACAAGACAAGGATGCCTTCTCTCACCACTCCTATTAAACATAGTATTGGAAATCCTGCCCAGGACAATCAAGCAAAAAAAGGAAAATAAGGGCATCCAAATAAAAAGAGAGGAGTCCAACTATCAGTTTGCAGACGACATGATTCTACATCTAGAAAACCCCATATTCTCTGCCGCAAATCTCCTTGAGCTGAGAAAAGACTTCAGCAAAGTTTCATGATACAAAATCAACACACAAAAATCAGAAGCATTCCTATACACCAACAACATTTAAGCTAAGAACCAAATCAGAAATGTAGTCCAATTCACAATTACCACAAAAAGAATAAAATAGGCACACAGCTAATTAGGGTGGTGAAAGACCTCTACAATGAGAGTTACAAAACAGGGCTCAAAACATAGACCAACACATAGACACAAAAACATAGACCAACATTCCATGTCATGGATAGGAAAAACAGGTATCATTAAAATGGCCACAATGTCTAAAACAATTTACAGATGCAATGCTATTCTTATCAAACTACCAATGACATTCTTCACAGAACTAGAAAAAAAAAATTTTTTTTGAACAAAAGCATGTTGAAATGTATTAGAATCAGAACCTGTACAAAAAAAAATTAAAATATAACCTGAAACTGTTCAAGTCCTTTTCTCTTGCCAGGAGAATGTCATCATTAGAGGGCTTTCAGTCATCACCAAGGAGGGGTGGAAAGACACACGGAAGCAGCAACAGGTCCTTCAGCAGACAGAGGGACATTGGTGCCACCATCCCTACCCAGGTGGAGCCAGGAGGAGTTAAGGATCTCAGGAGAGCAAGCATTAGCTGGCAGCCCCAGTGGGCAGCTGGGGTCTACACACCAAATACAAGGCTGAGTAGTCAGAGGGAGCAGGAAGAGTGGCCAGGAGAGAACACCAAGCTGGAACCACTTCTGCCTCCCAGCAGACACACAGCACCCTCTGTCTGTGCTCAGATAGCAGAGGTTAGTCAACCCAGCACTCCCAACTAATCGGGGATCGAAGATGGGCTTAAGAGGCTGAAAACCCATGGGTTTAGTAAACATAGCCCAGCATCACGTCCCTCGACAGCCTGAACTGGAGCTGCCAACAAGGGATGAGGCAGAAGAGGGAAAGCAGAGCATCTTAACGCCTGGCTAGAGATCGCTGCACCATCATGGGGACTGTGGTATGAGGGGCTGGAGAGGAACGCCCCCTCCTCACAAGGGGAGGGGCCTCCTTCACAGTCATCACTAGGGGCTGGTTAAAGCTGCCTCCAGCTTGTAACCACACTGACAAAACGACATGAAGCAAAAGAAAAACTGGGAGGGAGACAAGCCCTTACACAGAGACAAGAACCTCCTGGAGGGAAGCTGGGCAGTGTCTGACCCTGTTGGGATGGCATCGGCGGAGCCCGAGTCTGAAGGAACAACTGGGGGAGGAGAGACTCAGTGAGGGGGAGTAACAGTTTTTCTGGAACAGTACAAAGAGGGTGGGGAGGCACTGATGAGGGGACGGGCAGGTATGGAACTCACTGCAGGTAGAGAAGGGAGGAAATGGGCCCTTGGTATCCCCTCCCCACCTGACCCAGGCCTGGTAAGTGCCAGCTGCCCCAGCTGGCCCTAGTGGCAGCTGGAGACCAGATCTTTCACTTTGCACATCTTCTTGGTGGGCTGCCTCTGCTCAGCGTGAGGTGGACACTCCCGTTCAGCCAGCTGCTGCTCCATCTCCTGAGCCGAAGAGGATGCCGTGGCATTGAGTGTCTTCTTGATGTTGGTTACCTCTGCTTCTACCTGCTGCTGAGTTCGGTTGTGGTTCTCTTTGTACTGGTTGGCACTCAGAACTTGCTGCTCGATGCCCAGCAGAACTGCTTGACAGCTGTCACACCATTCATGCAGGGTCTTGACAATATTATTGATATCCTTCTTTCAGATGTCAAGGCCAATGCAGAAATGCACTTCCAGCAGCTGGTTTCGCTGGTCCAGCTTGCCTTGGATGATGTCAGTGTAGACAGCCTCAATGATGAGGTCTTCTAGTTCCTGGAGATTCCGCATCTCCAGGTCTTTCAGCAACACAGAGTAGGGGATACACTTCATTCTTGATGCCAAGCTCACGATGGTAAGATGCTTCAGCTTGTTCTGCTGAGCTGTGCTCAGTTCTGGCAGGCTCTCTTTGTTGGCTATGTAATCTGGATATGTCCCATAGACAAACAGGTTCAACAACTGCAAATAAGCAGCATTAGCTCCTTCTGCAAGCTCCTGCACATTGGCCAGCTCCAGAAGTTCTCCAAAGACATACACTCCAGGGGGCCTCTAAGACCTGGCTTATGAGAGCAGTGAGGGCTGAGCCACTGGTACCTTTGGCTAGTAAAATAAACTGCTCCAGGAGGTTACTTGAGGGCTTCTGTTCCCCTGCCATTGTCTGGCCTTGAACTCTATCTGTACCACCTCTCTGTCCTGAGTCACTGGCTCAGCCTCCTGGCGCTTGCCCGCAGGTTGTCAAGCATCCATGATCAGCCTGGCATCCCAGAAAAAATTTTTTTAAACATTTATGTGAAAACAAAAAAGAACGCAAATAGCCAAGCCAATCCTAAGCAAACAGAGCAAAGCCAGAGGCATCAGGTTAACCAACCTCAAACTACATTACAGGGTTACAGTAAACAAAACAGCATGATGCTATTACAAAAACAGACAACAACCAATGGAACAGAATAGAGAGCCCAGAAATAATGATGTACACCTACAAACATCTGCTCTTTGACAACACTGACAAAAGCAAGCAATGGTGCTGGGATAATGGCTAGCTATATGCAGAAGACTGAAGCTAGACCCCTTTCCTACACCATATACAAATATTAACTCAGTGAATTAAAGATTTAAATGTAAAACCCAAAACTACAAAAACCCTGGAAGATAATCTAGGAAATACTCTTCTGGACATAGGACCTGGAAAAGACTTAATGATGAATACTCCAAAAGTAAGTGCAACAAAAGCAAAAATTGAGAAATTGGATCTAATTAAACTAAAATGCTTCTGAGCAGCCAAAGAAACTATCGACAGAGTAAACAATCTACAAAATGTGAAAAAATAATTTCCAAACTATGCATTCAACAAAGTTTTAATATCTATAATCTAGACGAAACTTAAATTTACAAGAAAAAACAAACTACCCCAATAAAAAGTGAGCAAAAGACATGAATACTTTTCAAAAGAAGACATACATATGGCTAAGCAACATATAAAAAATCAACATCACTAATCATTAGAGAAATGAAAATCAAAACCACAATGAGATACTATCTCATACCAGTCAGAATAGCTATTATTAAAAAGTAAAAAAAAAATAAGAGATGCTGTTCAGGTTGCAGAGTAAAGGAAATACTTGTTTTTTCAATCCAAGATGGCCGTTTAGGAACAGCTCAGGATTGCAGCTCCCAGTGAAAGCGCAGAGGGTGAGTGGACGCCGCATTTTTATTGCCCACAGACTAGGAAATTCCCCGGCGGAGGAGCTCCACGGTTGCCAGCGCGGCTGTTTCAGCCGGCGCCGCTGCTTTGTCCCGCGCGGCTGCTTTGTCGGCGCCCCGGAGCCGTGGTTCTCCGTACAAAATACACCGGTCCAGGTGCCCTTTTGGCTGGAGATTGGAGCCATGGGAAGTCGCCCATTCACCGGTTCTAAAAGGGGACTGAGCAGAGAACCAGGGCAGTAGATTCCAGGGCAAAAAAAAAAAAAAGCGCCACAAACCTCAGTGCTGCTGTTTAAGCCAGCACAGTGAGTGGCCGCAGGGGAAAACAAACAGACCCCGGCGCCTCTTCAACTGGCGACTGGAACACCAACTTAAAAAAGAAGCTGAGGCAAGGAGCCAGGCAATCAGGCTTGGCTGGTCCCACACCCACAAAAGAACAGCAACCAGAAACTCTGGACTGAGACTTTCACAGCAAGCGCAGCTGAACCCGGGATGGTCCAACTCTGTGGGGGAGGGGCGTCCACCATTACCGAGGCAGCCCGCCGCGAGGTAGTCGGCCAATACTGAGGCAGCCTGCCATTGCCAAGGTAACCCGCCATTGCTAAGGCAGCCCGTTGTTGCCAAGGCAACCCACCACAGCAGAGAGACTCCGCCTCAACAGAGGCGGGCCACCATCACCAAAGCAGTTCTAACTATACTCATATAAACAGGACTGCAGGGAAGTTCACTCAGCAGCTGGGCGGAGCCCACAGCAGCTCAGCAAAGCCTCTATAGGCCGACAATGACTAGGCTGCCTCCTTGCTGGGCTGGGCAGGTCTAAAGGAAAAAAAAAAAAAAAAGAAGGCAGCAGCATAACGGAAACTCATAAATAAAGCCCTAAATCCCTGGGACAGAGCACCTGGGAACAAAAAGCAGTTTATGAGTTCTGCTGCAGCAGACTTAAACGTACCTGCCCAGCAGCTCTAAATGAACAACAACAGAGCTCACAGCTCACCATTTGAGCTCCTATAAAGAAGAGACCGTCTCCTCAAGCAGCGCCCTGACCCCTATATATCCAAAGAGACACCTCATAAAGGAGAGATCAGATTGACACTAGGCAGGTATCCTTCGGGGACAAAGATAGCAGAAGAAGAAAACTGGTAACAAACCTTACTGTTCAGCAGCTGCTGCAGGTGAACCCCAGGCAAGCAGGGCCTGGAGTGAACCTCAGCAGACCTACAGCAGAGGGGCCAGACTGTCAGAAGGAAAACCAAGAAACAGAAACAACCTCATCATCAACAAACAGAACGTCAATCTGAAAGATTTGAGACCCAATCTGAAAGCCAGCAACTACAAAGTCGACAGGTGGATAAATCCTTAAAGATGGGAAGAAACCAGCGCAAAAAGGATGAAAACACCCGAAACCAGAACACCTCTCCTCCTACATGGGATCACAACTCCTCACCAGCAAGGGAACAAGGTTGGAGGGAGAACGAGTGTGATGAAATGACAGAATCAGACTTCAGAAGGTGGGTAGTAAGAAACTTCTGTGAACTTAAAGAACATGTTCTAACCAAATGTAAAGAAACTAAGAACCTTGAAAAAAGATTTGACGAAATGCTAACGAGAATGGACAAAACAGAAAGGAGTATAAGTGAACTGACGGAGCTGAAAAACGCAACACGAGAACTTTGTGAAGCATGCACAAGTATCAACAGCCGAATTGACCAAGCAGAAGAAAGGATATCAGAGATGGAAGATCAACTCAATGAAATAAAACGGGAAGGCAAGACTGGAGAAAAAAGGGTAAAAAGGAATGAACAAAATCTCCAAGAAATGTGGGACTATGTGAAAAGACCTAATCTACGTTTGATAGGCGTACCCAAATGCGACGAAGAGAAGGAATCCAAGCTGGAAAATACTCTTCAGGATATTATCCAGGAAAACTTCGCCAACCTAGCAAGGCAGGCAAACATTCAAGTCCAGGAAATACAGAGAACACCACAAAGATATTCGTCAAGAAGAGCAACCCCAAGGCACATAATCGTCAGATTCACCAGGGTCGAAATGAAGGAGAAAATACTAAGGGCAGCCAGAGAGAAAGGTCAGGTTACCCATAAAGGGAAGCCCATCAGACTCACAGCAGATCTCTCAGCAGAAACCCTACAAGCCAGAAGAGAGTGGGGGCCCATATTCAACATCCTTAAAGAAAAGAACTTTCAACCCAGAATCTCCTATCCAGCCAAACTAAACTTCATAAGTGAAGGAAAAATAAAATCCTTTGGGAACATGCAAGTACTCAGAGATTTCGTCACCACCAGGCCAGCTCTACAAGAGCTCCTGAAAGAGGCTCTACACATATAAAGGAACAACAAGTACCAGCTCAACCAAAGGGCAAAACATGCATCTAGCATCAAAATGGCAGTATCAAATTCACACATAACAATATTAACACTAAATGTAAATGGACTAAATGCCCCAATCAAAAGACACAGACTGGCAAATTGGATAAAAAGACAAAACCCATCGGTGTGCTGTATCCAGGAAACCCATCTCACATGCAAGGATACACAAAGGCTCAAAATAAAGGGATGGAGGAAGATTTACCAAGCAAATGGAGAGCAAAAAAAAGCAGGAGTTGCAATTCTCATCTCTGATAAATTAGACTTTAAAGCAACAAAGATCAAAAGAGACAAAGAGGGACATTACATAATGGTAAAAGGATCAATCCAACAAGAAGAGCTAACGATCCTAAATACATACGCACCCAATACAGGAGCACCCAGATACATAAGGCAAGTTCTTAATGACTTACAAAGAGACTTAGATTCCCACACAATAATAGTGGGAGACTTTAACACCCCATGGTCAACATTAGACAGATCAACCAGACAGAAAATTAACACGGATATCCAGGACTTGAACTCAGAACTGGACCAAGCAAACCTAATAGACATTTACAGAACTCTCCACTCCAAATCCACAGAATATACATTCTTCTCAGCACCACATCACACCTGCTCTAAAATTGACCACATAATTGGGAGTAAATCACTCCTCAGCAAATGCAAAAGAACGGAAATCGTAACAAACAGCCTCTCAGACCACAGTGCAATCAAGTTAGAACTCAGAATTCAAAAACTAACCCAGAACCGCACAGCTTCATGGAAACTGAACAACTTGCTCTTGAATGTTGACTTGATAAACAATGAAATGAAGACACATATAAAGATGTTCTTTGAAACCAACGAGAATGAAGACACAACATACCAGAATCTCTGGGACACATTTAAAGCAGTCTCTAGAGGAAAATATATAGCAATAAGTGCCCACATGAGAAGCAAGGAGAGATCAAAAATTGACACCCTATCGTCAAAACTGAAAGAGCTAGAGGAGCAAGATCAAAAAAATTCAAAGTCTAGCAGAAGACAAGAAATAGCTAAGATCAGAGCAGAACTGAAGGAGATAGAGACACAAAAAACCCTTCAAAAAATCAATAAATCCAGGAGCTGGTTTTTTGAAAAGATCAACAAAATAGACAGACCACTAGCCAGATTAATAAAAAAGAAAAGAGAGAATAACCAAATTGATGCAATAAAAAACGATAAAGGGGATATCACCACAGATTCCACAGAAATTCAAACCATCATCAGAGATTATTACAAACAACTCTACGCACACAAACTAATAAACCTGGAAGAAATGGATAAATTCCTGGACACTTGCCTCCTCCCAAGCCTAAACCAGGAAGAAGCCGAAACCCTGAACAGACCCCTAACAAGGTCTGAAGTTGAGGCAGCAATTAAGAGCTTACCACCCAAA